>NC_058405.1:121860968-122160968 GCF_002201575.2 Neomonachus schauinslandi | reverse complement strand
AAGACATGGTATTAGTGAGTGTTGGTAGGACTAGGCTAAATTTTTGTGAGCTTGTTTTTAAAATTATTTTTAGGGTTAATGTGACCCTGACACATGTTACACAGATATAAGTTGTATAAACTTAATAGTAGCCATAGATTCCTGCAAACTTGTGTTTTTTTATAGATCATTATAACAAGTCATGGAAAAGCTATTTTTTGAAAACTTTTCATGCATTCTGAGGAAGGGCAATAATTTCAGAAAACATAAGTGCATTTTCTTTTCCTGATCATGCCTTCATTTATAATAAACCTCTGAGAAAGTGGAATCTGATCAGACATGCATACCAGAGCTCTAGAGGTTAGCATTGGGCTAGCCAAAGTTCTGTTTAGTGTGATAAATGTGACTTCATTTGTCTCTTCCAGCCTCTGAGACAAGGATTGTCAGTATTAACTTAAAATTCCTAAAGGTATATTTCTGACCTTATCAGTCTTGAAGGAATTAACCTGACATAAGACTATAATACTAAGGGGGCGCCTGGGTGGCTCAGTTGGTTAAGCGACTGCCTTCGGCTCAGGTCATGATCCCGGAGTCCCTGGATCGAGTCCCGCATCGGGCTCCCTGCTCAGCGGGGGGTCTGCTTCTCCCTCTGACCCGCTTCCCTCTTGTGCTGTCTCTCATTCTCTCTCTCAAATAAATAAATAAAATCTTTAAAAAAAAAAAAAAAGACTATAATACTAAGATTTAGTTTAGGTTAGATGGGTCACACCCATGCTAGTAATTCCCAGGATGTTGGGCAGATTTTATTGCTATTTTGGACTTGTGTGGTATAAAATTTTGTATAAAATAAGTGAACATTCTCTAAGTCTTGGATTGAAAAGTGTAACAAGGGGAGATCTGATTAACTTACATGTTTCATGTATGTATTTTATGTTGATTTGATCCAGATTTTTTCAGTTAAAGAGTCTTAATTATAAGTAAATTTGGTATTCACACAAGGAATCGAAGCATAGGTTTTGCTATGTTCTGTTGGACCCTAGCATTAATGATATTTTGTCATAAATTTAGGAAAAATAATAATATAGTAAAATACAGTCAGAAGCAAGATACATCTTTCCAAGAAGTCAAAGTTTTTGACATAGATCAAAAAGAGGGAATAGGAAGAAAACAATACAATACAATTACAAATTTCAACTTTCTGGAAAAATGTTTTTCTGTTACTTTCCCAATAGGAAATTCTTAAAACTTGAATTTATTTGGTAAAAGCAGTGTACTTAGTTGAAATATTGTCCATTTTTATCTAGATCTTAATTTTTCTTTGAGTTTATCCAGTTTGGAGTTTGCTCAGTTTCTTGAATCTAATCAGTTATGTCTTTCATCAAAAATGGGAAGTTTTCAGGGTGCCTGGGTGGCTCAGTCAGTTAAGCATCTGCCTTTGGCTCAGGTCATGATCTCAGGGTCCTGGGATCAAGCCCCATGTCAGGTTCCCTGCTCAGTGGAGAGTCTGTTTCTCCTTCTCCCTCTCCCCCTTCCCTTCCACTCATGTGCGCACGCTCTCTCTCAAATAAATAGATAAAGTCTTTAAAAGGGAAAGTTTTCAGGTACTATTATTTCTTCCAAGTAATTTTTCAGCACCACATCTCACGTCTCCTTCTGTGGCTCCAGTGACACAGCTATTAGACCTTTTGTTGCTGTCCCACATGTCCCTGAGCTTTCATTATTTGTTTTTAATGGTTATTCTCTCTGTTCAGATTGGATAATTTCTGTTTATCTATCTTTAAGTTCATTAATTCTTGTCTATATCATCTGCATTCTACTGTGTCCATCCAGTGAGTTTTTAACTTTTGTTATTGCATTTTTAATTTTAAAATTTCCATTGGTTCTTTATATCTTCTTTTTAATGTGGAGTCTTTCTATTTTTCCACTTGCTTCAAGCATGTTCATTATAACTTGTCCAATAATCAACAACTCATTTATACTATATAATAGGCATCTAGAAATAAGAATTTGTCTATGGTTAAGTAAACTATTATTTTTTTTTAAAGATTTTATTTATTTATTTGAGAGAGAGAATGAGAGACAGCAAAGAGGGAAGCGGGTCAGAGGGAGAAGCAGACCCCCCGCTGAGCAGGGAGCCCGATGCGGGGCTCGATCCCAGGACCCCGGGATCATGACCTGAGCCAAAGGCAGTCGCTTAACCAGCTGAGCCACCCAGGCGCCCCTAAGTAAACTATTATTATTAGTGAATAATATAGCTGAGAGGAAATTGCTTTTATGACTTGATATAGAATCTTGCATTTGGGTTAGTGAACAATTAGTCTAAGTCAATAACATTTATACAGCAGTTTTCAAAATACATGTGGTTCTTTATGGAATAATTTTTTTTTTTTAGCATCCTTTGTAATTTTGGGCTCTTGGTTAATGGTAACTGAAATGTAGAGTTTGTGACTAATTCATCTCTTTCAAACCATCCGGGGCAAATGATTATAAGTCTTCTTCCTAAAGTACCCTCAGGGACAAATTTTGCATCTGTAAAATCACTTAATATGTTCTTGATCAAGAATTTTTTCTACACCAGAAATAAAATTTAAGATTATACTTGACACTTGAAATATGTCAGAGTTAGAGGCCCCAACCCCCTATGCAACTGAAAATCTGTGTACGCGTTTTGATTCTCTAGAAACCTAATAGCCTAACATTGACTAGAAGGCTTACTAAGAACATAAACAGTTGATTAACACATATTTTGTGTATTATATACTGTATTCTTACAGTAAAGTAAGAGAAAAGAAAATATTATCAAGGGGCGCCTGGGTGGCTCAGTCGGTTAAGCGACTGCCTTCGGCTCAGGTCATGATCCCAGAGTCCCGGGATCGAGTCCCGCATCGGGCTCCCTGCTTGGCAGGGAGTCTGCTTCTCCCTCTGACCCTCCTCCCTCTCATGCTCTCTGTCTCTCATTCTCTGTCTCTCAAATAAATAAATAAAATCTTAAAAAAAAAAAAAAGAAAATATTATCAAGAAAATCATAAGGAAGAGAAAATACATTTAAAGTGATGTACTATATCCAGGGGTGCCTGAGTGGCTCAGTTGGTTAAGCGTCTTATTCTTGGTTTCGGCTCAGGGCATGATCTCGAGGTCATGGGATTGCACCCTGCATCCGGCTCAGTGCAGAGTCAGCTTCAGATTCTTTCTCCCTCCCCCTATGACCCTCAATGCAGGGCTCAATCTCACCCTGAGATCATGACCTGAGCTAAAATCAAGAGTCAAACACTTAATTGACTGAGTCACCCAGGTGCCCCTGTACTTTTTTAGAACAAAATTAGAACCTCAATGAGATACCACCTCACACCAGTCAGAATGGCTAAAATTAACAAGTCAGGAAATGACAGATGTTGGCAGGGATGCGGAGAAAGGGGAACCCTCCTACACTGTTGGTGGGAATGCAAGCTGTTACAGCCACTCTGGAAAACAGTATGGAGGTTCCTCAAAAAGTTGAAAATAGAGCTACCATATGATTCAGCAATTGCACTACTGGGTATTTACCCCAAAGATACAAATGTAGGGATCTGAAGGGGTACGTGCACCCCAATGTTTATAGCGGCAATGTCCACAATAGCCAAACTGTGGAAAGAGCCAAGATGTCCATCGACAGATGAATGGATAAAGAAGATGTGGTGTATATATACAATGGAATCAAAAGGAATGAGATCTTGCCATCAAAAGGAATGAGATCTTGCCATTTGCAATGACGTGGATGGAACTGGAGGGTATTATGCTGAGCGAAATAAGTCAAACAGAGGAAGACATGTATCATATGACCTCACTGATATGAGGAATTCTTAATCTCAGGAAACAAACTGAGGGTTGCTGGAGTGGGGGGTGGGGTGGGAGGGATGGGTGACTGGGTGAAGGACACCGGGGAAGGTATGTGCTCTGGTAAGCACTGTGAATTGTGCAAGATTGCTGAATCTCAGATCTGTACCTCTGAAACAAATAATGCAATATATGTTAAGAAAAAAAAAAAGGTAGCAGGAGGGGAAGAATGAAGGGGGGGAAATCAGAGGGGGAGACGAACCATGAGAGACGATGGACTCTAAAAAACAAACTGAGGGTTCTAGAGGGGAGGGGGGTGGGAGGATGGGTTAGCCTGGTGATGGGTATTAAAGAGGGCACTTTCTGCATGGAGCACTGGGTGTTATGCACAAACAATGAACCATGGAACACTACATCTAAAACTAATGATGTAATGTATGGTGATTAACATAACAATAAAAAATTTTTTAAAAAGAAACATAAAGGTGGAAATAATAAAAATGTGGTCTTTCTATAATTCTAAAAAATAAATAAAAATAAAACAAAATTAGATCATACTTTATGTTATATATGTTGCCTTTTTTCATTTAACACTAACCATGAATGTTTTCTTGTGTTAAATAGTATTAGAAAATAAGATTTTTAATGGGTTATGTGTTATCCACTTTAATAAATATTTCAGTTTAGGGCGCCTGGGTGGCTCAGTTGGTTAAGCGACTGCCTTCGGCTCAGGTCATGATCCTGGAGTCCTGGGATCGAGTCCCACATCAGGCTCCCTGCTCAGCAGGGAGTCTGCTTCTCCCTCTGAACCTCCTCCCTCTCATGCTCTCTGTCTCTCATTCTCTCTCTTGCAAATAAAAAAAAAAAAATTTAAAAATAAATAAATAAATAAATATTTCAGTTTATTTTGTTGGAGTAGAGAAATTCTTCCTAGATTTTGATGGGTCATTAGCCCTCTTAATTTTTTATGTTATTACATTTTCTTTTTCTGGGTTTCTATAGGTATTTTTAGAGGGAAAAGAAAAAGGCTGAATAAGAGACTATTTTTTAGTATATGTGCTGCTGAACTGAGCAGAGACTATTTTTTAGATGCGTTTTAAAAATTTTTGTTTCTAATGAATCATGGAACACTACATTAAAAACTAATGATGTACTGTATGGTGACTAACATAACATAACATACATACATACATACATACATACATACATACATACATAAATAAAAGAAATTTTTGTTTCTTTTAAGGTTTTTTAAAGTTTATTTTCTTTAATAATCTCTATACCCAACATGAGGCTCGAACTCATGACCCTGAGATCTCAAGTCACAGGCTTTTCTGACTGAGCCAGCCAGGTGCCCTTACATGCCTTTTTTTTTTTTTTTTTTTAAACCAGGAGTTCTTAAGACCACAATTCTCATTCTTTGGTCTTCTTATTTTTGGCCTAAAATTTTCCATTTTTTTTTAATAAAATTTATTTTTTGTTACATTTTAATTTTTCACAGTGCCTTATCTGTTTCTTCCCCTATTTCTTAAAGTGTTAAAAAAGTATAGTGTCCACACTTAACATGTCCCTTAGTAATTCAGATTATAATAAAATTTCTTAAATACCAAGAGTGAGGTCAGATTTTTGCCTCTGACACTTAACAGCTTTGTTTATGGCAAGTTACTTAATTTTTATATGTCTGTGTTTCCTCATCTGAAAATTAATTATTATTGATGACAATATATTTGCAGTTTACTTGGTATAATTAAAATAATGAAGAGAAAATACTTAACATAGTGCCTGATATAAATACTAGACTCCCAATAAGTAGTATGGTGATGGATGGAGTTATTAATAGGGTTTTAAGTGGTGATGATACTGTCAGTAATAGTAGAATG
The DNA here is from genome assembly GCF_002201575.2 of Neomonachus schauinslandi. Classification (NCBI taxonomy): domain Eukaryota; kingdom Metazoa; phylum Chordata; class Mammalia; order Carnivora; family Phocidae; genus Neomonachus; species Neomonachus schauinslandi. The sequence goes on along the minus strand of NC_058405.1, from coordinate 122,155,296 downwards.
TATTTGATACATTGATCCACATTGAAATTCAGTTTTAAGTTAATTTACTTGTTATGTAATCTGACTCCTCATTTTTTTTTTAAACTCTGTTTCTTTTCAGTGTTTTTTCCAATCTTGTATTCATGGTGCTTTCGGTCCTTTATACAACTTTGAACATATTCCATTTGAACTGTGTGTTTTCCAATATATCTATTATCAATTTTATTTTGCCTGCCATAGAATTAAACAATTTCACTAAAACTGTTTCCCTGAAAATTTGGTGAATATATTTAATTATTTCAGATTATTAAATATATAAACAAAATTCAAAAGGGTAAATAATAGGATCAACATTTAAATATCTCCCTCATCCTATTTTTTTCACTTCAGTTTTTCACTTAATTAATTTTTTTTTAGAGTTTAATGATAAGAGTGTCAAGGAAAACAGTCATGACTATGAAAAATGTCTCTATAATTTCCCCTTATGTTTTATATTTAGCTCATTCAACCAAAAAATATTGAGCACATATTATGTATGAGGCTAAAGAATGTAGATGGAGGAACTTTGTAGAGCCTTTCAATGATTTTATAGTTTATCTTAAATATAACTGCAGTGTTTATTGAAAAGTTGAAGAAGTGCCATTATCTAATTTATATTTTTAACAAAGTTTACTCTATGAAGAATGGATTTTAGCAGCAAGGATTAGGGTACTGGGACAAAAGAAAACACTTTCTAGAGGAAAACTGTTAGTGACATGGATCAGGGTGGTACTATGGAGATGGAAAAATGTAGATCAATTTAAAATTATGGTAGAAGTAAAAAATAAAATAAAATTATGATAGAAGTAAAGTTGAGAAGACTTGGCAATGGACTGGATTGGGGGTCAGGAGGGTAGACAGGTACATGCTCAACCCCCTTTATGGGATATGAATTCCATGCTTTGCATACAGTGTTTGCCTCCTGCATTAAAGATACCATTGTTTAAATTTTTCCATCTGATTTGTTTGCATTCCCCCAGTCAGATTGCTGCCAACTTTTATTCTAAAATTCTCTTTACCTCCTGGTTAATTTCTGTATTATTTTTATAGTCTGTCTTTCTGCTGAGCTATAGACTCGCCTGATTAGATTTTGCTTAACTTTCATGCGTTGTTTTGGCAGCGGGATCCCAACACTGAAGTCATACTAATGATGGGCCAGACCTGAGTAAGTGATGTTATGAGGGGCAAGTTAAAAAAAAAAAAAGGAAACCATAAAAGTAGACAATTTCATTTTAATAATCTTAGTTGAAAATGAGGGTAAAAAATATGGGTGGCAAAATAGGGATGAGTGGTCAAAGGAGAGTTCTTGTTGTTTTTAAAGATGGAAGATAACTGAGAAGAGTCCAGTAGAGATAGAGAAAAGGGAGAGAATCATCAGTGAGGTAAAGTTCCTGACAAGCTGTAAAAAGGTGATAATTAGTTTAAGAGAATGAAGGAAGTCTACCTTCTCCATTTTAACAGATGGGAAGGAAAGGATGAGTCATTAGATTTTAAATTTTCTAAGAGGAAGAAATTGTTTTACTATAATATTGTAAATCCATCACTTAGTCCCCCCCCAACCTCCAATGGGGAGGTTGCTAATTAATGTCAATAGAGCCAAGCATTCTATTCAACAATTACCTTATTTTATTCTTATTCTTTTTGCTTTCCTCTTTAAAACAAATGAAGATCGAAAACAGAGAAGAGAGAACTGAGTATCCAGGGGGATACTGAAAAAGAGTTAGTAGGTAGTAAGATGTGTCACTTACAACTTCCCCAAGTAGGTGATTGACTCAGTCTACCAGGGTCAGGGTATTTGGGGTACAGAGTTAGGAGGATGTTCTTCGTAGGGGAGTAAGATCTAATTTGAAGACACATTGTACAGTGGCTTGAAATTAGGATTTGAAGACCAAGCAAGAATGAAAGTGCCTCCTACTTCCAGTTGGGGGCTCAGATTTTGAAGTCACAGCAAATAGGATTGGACAGATGGTCGTGTTATTAAGAAGTGATATGAGAAAGAGATCCTTTAGATCAGTGGTTTGAAAACTTTTTTTAAATGCAATGGGACCCTTTTTTCAAACAAAATCTCACATGGTATCTCACTATACAAAACAGATAAAAGAGGATCTTTGATGGAAGCTAGTAGCATATGGGCTAGAGCCATACCCTCTACTTCTTTCTCTCCTTGCTTTTTTCCAACACACTTAAAAATACCTAAGACTCTGCAAAACATAATTCAAAAGAAGACAAAAACAGTTCACCCTTTTTTTTCAGCCCTCCACACCCCAACCTCTGGCAACCACCAGTCTTTTCTCTGTATCTATGTGCTTGGTTTCTTTCTTATTTTTATTTCTAAATTTTTTAAAGTATACACACATAAGAGAGATCATACGGTGTTTATTTTTCTCTGACTTAACTTCACTTTGCGCAATGCCATCGAGGTCCATTCATGTTGTCACAAAGAGCAAGATTTCATTCTTTTTATGGCTGAGGAATATTCCATTATATTTATACCACAATTTCTTTATCCATTCATCCATTGATGGATACTGAAGTTGTTTCCATACCTTGGCTATTGTAAATAATGCTGCTGTGAACATGGGGGTGCCTATTATCTTTTCGAATTAGTGTTTTCATTTTGATAAATACCCAGAAATGGAATTATTGGATCATTGTATTTTTAATTTTTTTGAGGAACCTCCATACTGTTTTCCTTAGTAGCTGCACCAATTTACATCCCCACCAGCTGTGCACAAGGGTTCCCTTTTCTCCATTCCCTTGCTAATATTTGTTATTTCTTGTCTTTCAGATAATAGCCATTCTAACGGGTGTGAGGTGTTATCTCATTGTGGTTTGAATTTGCATCACCCTGATGATTAGTGATATGAACATCTTTCCATGTACCCCCAGAGCTAGATGATGAAGGGATGTTCCCTGCATGACAGCTAGAAAAACCAGGGCTCCAGACATAAAAACTAGGATACCAGATGTGTATAAAACTCTCTAGGAGACACTAGGACCCTGGAATGTGACAAATGGTGAGCTCCAAGATAGTACCCAGCCTCCAAGTTCTCTGGAAAAGATTACAGTCAGCCCTACAATGTATGTTTAATTAGAAGCTGACCCCTCAGGTCAAATTCATGGTGATTAGCTAATAAAGCTCCCTCACAGAAAGATCAAGCTGTGCGTTTGTTGCATCTTCCCTTTGCTGGACACGGTAGCTGTTTAAGAACCCTTTCTCTGCTTGGTGCAGTCGTGTGGATCCGTGAGTGTGAGCCCCACTGCCCACCAGAGCCAGGTGATGTAGAGCTATCCCTTGGAAGCAGTCCAAAAATCGGTGTTCTAGATAGGGGTATGATTATTACAGTGTGTGGGACCAGGAAAACAATCTCCCCTGGCCTCCATAAGTAGGCAGTCAAGAGGTGTTTCCTAGGTAGTAGCCATCAAAATTGGGGCACTAGTTGCATGTAAAAGCTTCCTTCTGGAAGATACTGGTGTTCTGGAGTACAACAGAGAGGAAAGTGTGAAGATGACATTCTCCATCCTTGGCGAGTGTTCCAGCAAGCTCCTGGATGTGTGTGTTAAATTAGATGCTGCTCCCTCATGCCGATGCTTTAACATAAGTAGGTGAACCTTCTTCACTTTAGGTCTGGGTGTGATTGGCTGCCTCTGAGCTGGGTCCTGGGGTGGGTGAATCTGAGTGTGAGTCCTTTAAGAGCAGTTTCTCAGATCACATGGTCTTGTAGGTCTTGGAATGCAAACCTTGTTGGGTTCTCAAAGTTAGTTGTTGTTGGGGGCTCATCTCTCAAGTATGTGTCATAAAAGTTGGGGTGCCCAATGTGGGGCTCGAACTCTTTGCTCCCCAGGGAGAACTTCTGGGTTTTGAGTTCCTTCCTGGTAGTGGGTCTCTGTGCCAGGAGTGGGGTTTTATAGCATTTTATTCTTTAAGAAGTGTGTTTTTCCTGTTAGTTTAGCTCTGCTTCTTTCCCGCTGAAAGGGAGTTTTAATTCTAGTTCATCAGACTGTAGTACTTGGAGTCTTTCTTTATTCAACTTCTGAGTGTATGTGGATATCTTGCATAAAGTAACATGACTTCTATTTGTTAGCCTGCTTCGTTTTTCTCAATCTCTTATTCATCAGCCTCAATTACTCTCCAGAAATATCTCAGAAATTCCAATTAATTTTAGTTGTATTTCCTAGTTAAGCAAAGCTTCAGGTCTTTTTGCTTGTACTTTGGGACTTTGTAGATGAAAGGAACAATTAACTAGACATTGTCTCTCTTTTTATTCTTCTGACTTTTGTATCCTTATTAGAAATCTCTAATCCTAGTCAATAAATTCATATACTCTACCTGCAGTTTAGATGGTCCATACATGTTAAATTTTGCTCAGATCTTCTATAATATTATTTTATATCTTAGGATAACCTCTTTCTCACAGATATCTCATTGCCAAGGAATATTTAATCCTTTTGAATAGATATTTACTGAACAGTATGAAAATCAGTGCTTTACTCTTGGATAATTTTCTTATCAAGTCTCTTGAGGTATAAATAAGATGAGTAAATCTTTAAAAGATTTAGCAGAAATTTGTAATTTAGCATGATACACATTAGGAGATAGAACCAGGCCAATGAAAGGGAGGATAAGGAAAAAGTGGAATTAAATTGTTAAATATTTTAAAGAATTATTTATTCATTTTGGGGGGGGAAGTGTAAAGGGAGAGGGAGAGAGAGAATCTCAAACAGACTCCCCACTGAGTGCCAGGGCTCCATCTCATGACCCTAAGATTATGACCTGAGCTGAAATCGAGAGTTAGACGCTTAACCAACCGAGCCACTCAGCCACCCGAAATTGTTAAATATTTTAATGCAATGTGAAGGTTTTGTTTTGTTTTGTTTTGTTTACCATCAAGTTGATAAAATTCTGATAGTAGGCACTATCAGAGGGTTAGTTTAGTTCAAACCTATCATTTTTCAGATAGGGAAACTGGTATTTAGGGTGTCTGAGACTTGCTCCAGATCACAGGCTGCAACACAGAGCACCTGATTGCCAGCCCGCTTTTGTTTGGGGATGTAATTGTTACTCTTTACAGTGGTAGTAAAATGTATGAAGCTTCAAAGGAAATTGGTTCATTTTATATAGTCATGTTTTAAACCACAATATACTATACTTAATGACTCAAAGTAACTATTTTTGAAAATGTAGGTAAAATAAAAGTTTTGTAATTAGAATGATTTTCCTTCAAACATATTATATAATTTTGTTTGTTGTCTAATAAGGTGTTTCTGCCTTATCTCCTGTTTCACAAAATCCCTTACCAGAAAAGTGTTTGTGTCTTCTTGGCTTTTGTTTTTGTTTTGCTACTTAAAATCTTGAAATATTATTTGTCCAAGTGTTCAGTTGCCTGGAAGTTATCTAAAGAAACAGTTTTATAAAAGCCTTTGTCAGAACTTTTAGAAAATACTGGAATTGTAAATCTGTTAGTGGTACTACTAAACCAAAAGCAGCAGCATAGTGACTACCTCATGATCTTTATTATTCTTGATTATTGTTTTTCACTTGAGTTTACATTGCAAGGAAAAGCCAGGTTTCATCAAATCTACTTTTGTGCTTTGAATTCCCACAGAGAACTTTTGGTATTGTTGGCAAAGATAAAGACAGAACACCTTCTAGAAGAAACATCTAAGTCTCTTTTTATGTTTACTTTCTGAATATTCAGTCTATTCTGTAGCTGTGCTTTTAGCACTAAAGAATCGTGCAACTAAAACAAAGGGCAGCTGATCACATTTGTATTTCTTAGTCAACGTGTCTTGTCCTTCCCTAATAGCACCTGCTCAGGTTTATGCCCAGCAGCTGTTAGCATTCATAAACACTGTGATTACACAAAAGGGAAGTTTGATATGCCTGAATTTGAACAGTGTTATCGTTAACAACTGATCATTGAGTCTTTCTGGAATGAGTATAGAAAATCATCATGCAGGAAAGTTGTTTGTGGTAATTCTGATTTTTGTCTATTCTCAGAATTGTTATTGGCAAATATCATCCTAGTAAAATATAGTAAATTCATATTATCCAGCATGAGCAGATATTCTGATATGTGTTAATGACATATCGTACTTTATCAATTTCAAACAATTAGGACAAAATGTAAAATAAGAGACTAGAGTTAGACTGACACAAATGATAGGTTGAATATAATGATCATGTTATAATTTGTCACAATGTCAATAAATCTGTTTGAATCATCTTATTATAACAATTATGTAGAACTACTACTTAATAGAAAGTTTTAGTTAGTTGAATTCTTTTTTTTTTTTTAAAGATTTTATTTATTTATTTGACAGAGAGAGTCACAGCGAGAGAGGGAACACAAGCAGGGGGAGTGGCAGAGGGAGAAGCAGGCTCCCCGCAGAGCAGGGAGCCTGATGTGGGGCTCGATCCCAGGACCCCGGGACCATGACCAGAGCCGAAGGCAGACGCTTAACGACTGAGCCACCCAGGCGCCCCTAGTTAGTTGAATTCTAAGTAATATAATTTTTGATACTTTAGATCAGGATCTCTCAACCTTGGCACTACTAACATTTTGGGCCAGGTAATTTTCTGTGTGGGGGATGTCCTGTGCATTGTAGGAGTTTAGCAGCATCCCTGGACTCTTATCGCTGCAGTACTAAGATCAAAATAGTTGAAATAAAATAATACATGAATAATGTAGATAATAGAACTTCTAAGGAAAAGCTTATGCTCTACATAAGCATTTTTTTTTAAAGTTAAGCCCTTTTCCACTTAAATGAACAAAAGGAACCAAGAATAAAAGAGAAAATTCCACTTTTACTGAAACTAAAAAAGGCCCTTAACATCATACTACTAGCTGTAGTTCTAGTCTTTCTTATTGCCAGGTTTAAATTTTATTTTTAAACAATGTTATAATAAGGAACCTACTAGTATTTTATTTCTACAGAATAGATTCTCAAAAGTAGATTGTAAGATCCAAGTATATGTATATTTTTAATTTTAATGACCATTTCCAAGAAAAGATCTCCAATAAGCAATATGTAGAGACTGCTCATTTTGCTTTCTGGGTTTTACTTGCTTTAGTCCTGAATCAAGTTATAGCAACAGAAAGAATTATAGCAACAGAAAGAAATATATGTAGGGTTCATAATTTATTATCCTAAAAAAAGTAATGACTATTATTTATTGAATAGTTTTATGCCAAGTACTCAGCTAAAGTACTTATTTATATCACCAAATTATTTTTGCTGTGGAGTATAAAGGCAAATTTTTAAAAAAAACCTTTACATTATTTTTTAAAAATAACATGTTTAAATAGTACATTTAAAATTTTTTTAAGACAATGAGGTTACCAGCTATACATTTTAAAAAATAGCCCTTTTCTGTAAACTCTTAACTAGGTAAAGGATACATAATTTTTGTATGTAGTGAAATGAAACTTGTTGGTGAAAATAATTTGTGGAGAAAATGTCAGTATGGGCCTTGCCATCAGACCAGCCACATGTCTCCAAGCTCATTTGTGACTGTTTGATGGCCCAAAACCTGCCTTTTAAGCATTAGTTTCATGTAACCATCAATACCAACTACTCTTTTCCATGATGAATGCTAATAAAGAGAAAGAAAAGTTCTTTAAGAATATGGACATACTCATTATAGCAGTATCATCATCTGTAGAGGTGATTGAGAGCAGTGACAGAATATGAAGAGAAACATAATGATGGATATTTGTATATATTGCAAAAATGATCATCACAATAAGCCTATTTAACATTCATCACCACACAGTTACAATTTTTTTTCTTGTGATGAGAACTTTTAAGATCTACTTTCTTAGAACTTTCAAATATACACTATAGTAATACTAACAGTAGTCACCATGTTGTACATTATATCCCATGACTTACTTATTTTAAAACTAGAAGCTTATACGTTTTGATCCCCCTTCACCCATTTCTACTCTAGATTTTTAATATCAACATAAACTTACAACAAGACCAATGTAAGTTTGCACCTGAAATAGCTAAGCAAAAAAAAAAAAGTTACATGTAAGTGAATTGGTCATTATAAATGGGTTGTACTAAGGCCATTTTAACTATAGTTCAAACCTGACATTAGGAACAACTCTAAAATATATTTGTCTTTTTGGTGGGGGAGGAGTGCTTGCTCTGATAGAGGTTACCAGGTCAGATCCTTGGATGCTTAAGACTTTCAAGACTGAATTTAGAAGACTGTCCATTCAAATGTGGTGTTATTTTCTTGAGTTAAGATAATATGGGTATTCTGTTGTAAATGAACAGATGATGAGGTGATTTAGGAAGAATAAGAAGTTAATATGTTATATGCAAGTCTATTAAGAGAAGTTTTGGTACACAACATTAAACTTATTTCATAAATTGGTATTTTAAATTATACTTACATTTTCATTCCGTATTTTATCTTTCTGAAGAACATGTATTTTGAAATTATTTCACATTTTATAAAAGTATGCCTAAATGTTTGACTTATTTTGATAATAAGGTATGTTTAATTCTTTGAATAATTCCACTATCTAGTACTGAGAATTAACATTTTTCTCCCTCTCATAGATATGGAGTCTGGAGAATGGTTACCATCCTCAACAGCCTCCACTACTACACCTTCATCTTCTCTACCTTCTGTGGCTTCATCAGTTTCAAAAGGCGGCCTTTCCACGGGAGCTGCTTCACTTAGCTCTACAATCAACCCATGTGGTGAATACCCTTTATTAACTCAGTTTTAGAATGCCATCCATTTACTAATTTGCATTCGTAGTATTTTATTGAACTGAATAAAATGATTTCATTACCTCTTTTGACCTGTTGAACAATAACTAGGTTAAACATCTAGTTTGTGCTTTTTCTGTATTTTACCAGACACTGAGATTGCACTTTTCATGCTTATTAGAAGCTCTCTTTGAGAGTTTCATCATAATTTCTTAATTTGACCATTTCAATTAATAAATGAGTACACACAAAATGTTTTGAAACAATAGGCCCATGAGGGAGTGAAGAAATACAAAGGAGTCCTTGGTGATAAGATTAGGTACTAATGCTATGGACCTTTTATTCTAAATTTGCTTCTGGTATTTGAAATAATCCTTTACCAAACTCCAGCTACCCCTGTTCACAGATGTGTACTAAGGGAGATAGATCATTTACTCGATGGAAAATATTTTAAAAATTAACAGCATGACAAGTTTCTCTTTAAACATGAACAAAGTTTAGATTGCTAAAAAGACAATAATAAGAGCTTTATTTCAGAAATTAAAATACCATAAATTTTGATTAATTATGTAGAAATTTTTTTTATTACTGCCCAAAATCACTCTTTGTTCAAACACAGGTTTGGTAGAATACATCCTTTTTTTAAAAAAAGAAAACATGTTAAGTGTGATTAACTCATTCCTTTATCACTAGGAAGCTTTTTAACTTTAAAGATTTTTTATCTTAAAGATTATTTCGTATGTTTATAAGCAGAAGAACTAAATGATATCTCACTTTTTAAAATTAGATTTATAATTTTGGATAAATGCAATGCATAAATATGGAATGTTTGCTAACAAAATACCTTGGTAAATTGCCAAATACATATTTGTTCAATTATTTTTTTAATCAATGGAATGATGGGAAGGATGCCATTTTGTCATTGATGTATCAGAACAATTTTTTGTAGAATTTTCTTAGTGATTATAAAATAACTAAGATAAAACACTCTTTTATTAAATAAATAAATAAATAAAATCCCTGTTCTCTTGCGTCCTGTGCAGTCTTGGTTAAGTCCTTTCACAACTTCATGCACACTTCCCTTATATATGAAATGATGAATGCCCTCGATGATATGCTGTATTCAAAAATAGTGATGCAGGTTTATCTTAAGTTAGTTTGTCTAAATGATTGCACACAATTGTATCTTTGTAATTATTCTTCCCTGCTTTTTATAATTCTTTTCTCCTTAGTTGTCAACTCATTTCAGTGTATCTTCCAATCTGCCGTCTAACTTTGTATTTACTTCTGAATTAGTCTTTATATAAGGTTTCTAGAGAATTTTTTTTTTTAAGTTGAAGATTTAATAGCATTCTTGAGTACAGAGCCATGAGTTTTCTGGACACTTTGCTGTTACCAATTTCTCAGTTTTCTGAATTAGTCACATGTTGGGCACTATTTTTTGTTGGCAGTAGTTGGGAGTTGCAAAAGGGGTGTGGGATATGCTGAGTTGCTGGGTAGCATCAGAAATTTCCTTGTCTGGAAAGGAATTCATTTTTTATCATTTATTTACCAACTTAAAAGGCTGTAGACTTTTTAGATTGAGTTGCTTATTTTGAATGGAAACATGTTTTATTTCTACGTTTATTCAGAAATAGATCAGTTATTAATGCATTATACTTTCAGTATGTACAGCATGAGTTTTTTCATTTTCTAAGAAAATGCTTTTTTTTTGTTTTTAGCTTTCACAGTGTTATGGTTTATGTTTAAAGTAAAGCCTTATATTAACTTCCAACCCAAAGGTTGCTTAAGAGAATGTGCAGTTGTCCTACATAGCTCTATTTATCATTTTCCTGTCTTCTCTTATTTGATTCATTCTTTTTGGCTCACTCATTCTGATAATTCTCTTCATTTTAAAACAAGATTGTAGAGTGTTAATGGGCCTGGACTCTGTCTTAATAAACAAGTTAAGTCTCCTCAATTTGTTTGATTTATAGAGACAAGAAAACAATATTAAAATGTCAAAACCTCAGCAGTTCTTTAATGGCTCCTTTGAGGACATTCTGTTGTTTTAAACAGTTATTTTAATTGGCCATTCTCTGTCATCTTCATTAATGGTATGTCTATAGGAATTCTTCTGAGTTACAAAGGATGTAATTCAAACCTTTCAAACTTTGAATGATCAACTAATTTTTTTGAGTGAATACCTTGTCAGGATTTGGGATTATACCTACCTACAAGTTAGTCTGTCACTATTGTGGATGCTGGCAGAAGACATGAAACTCCTGGGTCAGAAATTTTATTACTTATTGTCACAGCAATTAACATGAATATCATGTTGGCATTGGTTCCCCATGCCTCCCAAGTCCCACAGAGGCTACCTGATGGCCCAATTGAACCTTATAAATGCAGTGGGTTTGTATCACAGCTGAAGAATACTGAACTTGGGGAATCCATTGCTTTCATAAAAATGAAAGCAAACCCACTCTTTGTCTTAAAGAAGATGTTGCTTTATCTTTCAGGGTTGTTCCTTGCAAATGCAATCTTGAGAAATGGCCTGCTTAAAGAGTGGTCTAGGCTTTGCATTCTTAGCATACCCAGCGACAACATGCAGGGACCCGGGAGGATTGCATCTCACAACACAACACACTTTAATTTTATTGTAGTAACTAGGTTAGAAAACAACATCGCAATAATGATTGATTGATATAAGGCTATCTGCATATGGATTTTGTTGGTCTTATCAGAAGAGTAATATTTCTTTTCCCTTTAAGGTATGAGTTTTTAAAAATAACTGCCTATTTCTAAAAAATAATTTGGGACAGCTTTCAGTAAATGTATTGGCACAATAAACAAACAAAAAATAACTAAAATATCAAAACATAGGCTCTAAAAACTGAAAAGGTGTTAGCTGAAGAAAGCCACTCTTACCGAACAAAAAACTTACTGAATTAGCTGCTAAGAATAAAAGGAAAACATAATGGCTTACACGACTCACACACCATTGCTAGTAAGCATATCAATTCCTCAGATGAAAACCGAAATTTTTTCTGGCCCTGAATGGTGTAGGAAATATGTCACCAGAATCTTTGTATAACAAGCCAAATGATGCACAGTATCCCATGGGCCAATTTCACAGATACTCAGACGATTCCACATACTGGCTCTGAGTGAAGGCTAAGAGAATAATAGTTTCACAATTACACTTTATCAAATTTGTTTGAGATTTGTGGTCACTGACCTAATCCAAAGATAGAACTTTGATAAATTTCAGTGATAGTTTAAATTGTGTCATAGACCAGTGGTTTTCAACCCATTTTTAAGGGTAGAACCTTCAAACAAAAGCTTATAAAAATGCTGAATATATAAAACAAATAAGCCATTTAAAACTTCTCTGGCTAAAGCCTGAGTATGCCTATTTTTCTTTGAAAAATTAAAGAGACTGATTTATATATGTATCTTAATTCCCTCTATAGAAGTGTGCCAAATCATAGTATATTGAGGAAATTGCAAGTTGACCAGTAAAAGCCTCAACTTAGGGTATGTGTCAGTTCTGACAATGCTTAACTATGAGTAGGAAAGCATGGCATTTAAGCACACAAGGCCATTGAAAGGCAGTGCCAAAGTGGGTAATGCCATCACAGACCTGGGCTCCTAATTTTATATTGTGTCTTCTAGAGTATGGGACTTTCATGCTCACATGTGTATCCCATGGCTGTAAGAGAGCTGATCCACATAGAGCACTATTTTCCAGAAAAGAAGGTGGGGTGGGAGTGGGGCAAAAGTTGCTTGCCAGCTTACTTTGACCCTTATTAAAGAGCTTTCCCAGAAACCCCATCCAGAGATTTCCACTTATTTCTCTTTCATCAGAATGGTAATCTCAGCTTCAAGGAAGGTCAGGAAAACTAGTTTTTAGCTGAGCATACTGCCGTCCTGAAGAAAATAGAGGTTATTAGTAAGGAAGGAGAGAATGGATCAGCAATATCTACTATGGCTAAGTGGAACCAGAGGGGCAGGAGTTCAAGCTGGGGAATGGGCTCATGTCAGATCATTTAGAACTCCATGTGTGATGCTTAGGAATTTAGGCAGAATAATGTATTGATTAAAAGCAAAGATTTTGCAATTGAAATATCTTGAAATGGAATCTTGGCTTATCCACATTTAGCTATGTGAATTTGGGTAAATTACGTATTCCTCTCCAAGCTTTAGTTGCCTCATGTATAAAATGGATATGACCACCCATTTTGCAGCATTATAAGGATAAATGAGATAATGCCTGTTGTACAGTAGGGGCTTAGTAAATTATAACCATTATTTTTATTCATACTTCATCCAAGTGGAAGGGTTTTATATGATCACACTGCTTTGAAAATGAAAGCTTTAGCATCATGTTGAACATCAGTTTGCAATGGGAATGACACCAGAGGCAAAGAAGACTTTTAGGAATTACTTGTATTTATCTGGGTGAGAAATGATATGGGCCCATATTAAGAAGTTATTGGAGATGGAGAAAGAAGGTTGCAGAGATATTTAGGGAGTAGATTCTTATAGGACATACTGACTATTCAGATTTGGCAAGGCAATGTTTAGAGAGAGAGAGAAGCCCTGACATGACTTGAATAACTGGGTCAGGAGTGATGTAATGAGAAATGTGGAGGAGGAATAAGTTTTTAAGGGTAAAAGGCTTAGGTATCTTTTTGCATGTTGCATTTAATGAAATGTACATCCATTTATATATCCACACAACTGCTGGTGGATATTTGAGTTGTTTTTACCAATTACAATGTTATGACCATTAAACATGGATTCCAATGCATATAAGTGTACATTTCTGAAAATGTCTTCCAACTTTACCAGTAGTACTAATTTATTTTCCCACCAGCTGTATATTAGAATTCCTGATGCTTGTCATCCATGCTAACACTTCTCATTGACAGGCTTTTTGATTTTTGTCAATGCTGAATACTAAATAGTGTCTCATTAAGGTACATTTTTATGTTTTTAGCCTTTTGGATTTCTTCTTTTTGAAGTGATTATTTAGGGCTTTGATACATGTTTCTATTGGATTATGTATCTTTTTCTTATAGATTTATGAGTGTATTACATTTTGGATGCTGGTCCTTTTGTCAGTTATATTTGTGGGAGATATCTTTTCCCAGTCTGTGGTGTGTCTTTTTTTATTCTAAATTGTCTTTTGTTTAATAGAACTTCCAATTTTAATGTAGTCAGATTTATCAGTATTTTTATTTATGCTTATCCTTTTTGTCTTGTTTAAGAACTACTCTTTTACCTTCGAGGTCATACATATATATTTTTTAAAGATTTCACTTACCTCTCTTTTAGTATTACTTTGAAAAGTCTGTGGTTATCAGATATCAGGCCAGTTGTGATAGACTGAATTGGCCTTTTGGTTTTGCAACTGTGGCCATTTGGGGCTGTTGGTTAATATATCTGTCAGTTCAGCCCATGATAACACAAACCACTAAGGCTGTTTAAGCAGAAAGAGATTTAATACAGGGAGTTGGATACTTATGAAATTATTGAGGAGCTGGTTCCCTCATCCCCACAAATGATTTCAGGGCATTACTGTTGAATTGGCCTGCTTAAGGAAACTACCTTTGGTTGAATCAGGACACCATTTTTCCAACTGAAGACTCCATGGATCATACCACCTTAGCTGCAATCCAGTAATCAGGAACCACTGACATAACTGCCTCCAAGGTTGATCTGTGTTACCTGCTAGATCTATACAGCTAAAAGGATACCTCGTGGGCTGCTAATCTGCCAGCTTAACTCAGTTTTTAATTCGTTCCAAATACATCTGATTGGCAGAATCTAAATAATATCCAGAATCCTGGCTGCAAAAGAGACTGGTAAATGTAATTTTTAGCTGCCCAGCTTCTGCATCACAGGAAGATACACTGAAAGAAGTTTAGAACAAATGTTAAATGAGCCAATTACCTATCCACTTGAGCTCATCTAGTGATAGGCCCCCTGCCATATCTCCCAACCTGTGAAGTGTAATAAACTCCTGATACATATAGATGAGCTTTATTCCAGTTTCAGCAGTTTTTTTCTTCAGAACATTTCATAGCTCATGTATACTTAGCACAAATCTCTTTTGAGGGGCGCCTGGGTGGCTCAGTTGGTTAAGCGTCTGACTTCACTCAGGTCATGCTCTCAGGGTCCTGAGATCAAGCCCCACGACAGGCTCTGCACTCAGTGGGGAGTCTGCTCCTCCCTCTCCCACTGCCCCTCGCCCTACTACTCATGCCTGCATGCTGTCTCTCTCTCTCTCTCAAATAAATAAAATCTTTAAAAAAGCAAAAGAAATCTCTTTTGAGATTTGTCAGAAATGATATAGTTGACCTCTGCCTCCTTCTTGAAAACCTGTTTTGGGGAAAAGTTTGTAGCAAATTAGTATTATTTCTTCCTTAAATTTTTGGTAGAATCCACCAGTGAAGTCATCTGGGTTTTCAAGGTTTTCTTGTTGTCGTTGTTGTTGGAAGATATTAAAACATGAGTTCAGGGTGCCTGGGTGGCTCAGTTGGTTAAGCGACTGCCTTCAGCTCAGGTCATGATCCTGGAGTCCTGGGATCGAGTCCCGCATCGGGCTCCCTGCTCAGCAGGGGGTCTGCTTCTCCCTCTGACCCTCTTCCCTCTCGTGCTCTCTGTCTCTCATTCTCTCTCTCTCAAGTAAATAAATAAAATCTTTAAAAAAAAAACAAAACATGAGTTCAACTTTTAAAATACCAACATAAAACTATTCAGGTTATCTTTTTCTTCTTTAGTGAGCCTTGGTTGTTGATGTCTTTCAAGGAGTTTGTCCATTTCATCTAAATCATTGAATTTATGGGCACATTGTTGATCCAAATAATACTGCATCCTTTGAATGTCTTCTCTTTCATTATTGATATTAATAATTTGTGCCCTTTTTTCTTTCTGACTGGAGGTTTATCAATATTTTTTGAGGTTTATCAATATTATTAATCTTTTTGACAAACTAGCTTTTGGTTTCATTGATTTTTCTCAGTTTTCTGTTTTATTGATTTCTGTCCTTTATTATCTCCTTCTGTTTTTCTGTGAGTGTGATTTTTTTTTTTTTTTGGTAACTTCTTAAAGGGAAAGCTTAGATCATTTATTTAAGACCTTTCTTTTTCTTATATATGCATTTAATGCTATAAATTTCCCTGTTAAGTACAATTTGACATTTTAATTTTTTTTTATTGATGTCCATTTTAATGTCATTGTGGTCAAAAACATACTGATGATGATCTATGCCCTGTTTTTTGGCTTTCCACTGTTGCTTTTTTAGACTGGCACCCTGTGGGTCTCCTTTGTGCCTGTGAAAATTGTCGGGTCAGCCAAGTACTTAGGCAGAGATGAGTCTCTTTCTCTCTGGTTCCCTTGCTTCTAAGATTACCCTGTACTACTTTCCAGCTGTTCCGCCAGCTTTGGACTCTGTACTCTGATGCTTCAGGCTTTCTGCTGTCTAAGCTAATCATGGTGAAGGAATGGACTCAGTTAAGAAATACATCAAACTCAACTGATCTGCCATGGGTAGCTCTGTCATTCAAGAGTAGATTTCTCTATGTTCTCTGCTAGCTATTTTGCTGTGCCCCTTGGGTCCATCCCCATTCATGCAGTGTACTCGTAGCTAGGCATTTGGATAGTTCAGGCTCTGAATTTGAGCCTCATTGTTTCTGTGGTTTGCTCACTGCCAGAGTTTCCCCTTTAAATTTCCTGATGTTGTTTTAAATCAAGGTTTTATTATTATTTTCTGTGGATGGTTCATGTGACCTCTATACCACCACTACAATATTACCTGAAATTGTCCCCGTCAAAACAAATCACTTTAAAAAAAATTTTCACTTAAGACCCCAGGGGTGATATGTGACCCAGTCTAGTCAATCCAAATATCTTTTTTCCCAGGCAGTAGTGATTGGTTAAGGAATAATGGGCACATAATGTAAGTCAGACTGATCAAAGACAAAGAGACTCCATTCTGGGATTTTTATTAGTGAGAAAGGATACCCTTTTGTCTCACAAACATAGGAGAAAGGGCCCATTTGAGGACATAGAGCCAAGAGAAGAAAGAGAAATTAGGTACTGGTAAACTTTCAGTCTTCCTTATCTAAAGGGAGCTGTTTCCAAAAGTTTTTACACAATATCAGTTAATACATTCACCTTTTCATTTAGCCATTTTGAATTGGGTGTTTGGTACTTTTTGACCTAACTGATATATTCTTCATGATCTAATCTCTGCCTACTTAAAACTTATCTGGTACTGGGGGTGCCTGGGTGGCTCAGTTGTTAAGCATCTGCGTTTGGCTCAGGTCATGATCCCAGGGTCCTGGGATCGAGCCCCGCATTGGGCTCCCTGCTCAGTGGTGAGCCTGCTTCTCCCTCTCCCACTCCCCTTGCTTGTGTTCCCTCTCTTGCTGTGTCTCTCTCTGTCGAATAAATAAAATCTTAAAAAAAAAAAAAACAACCACAACTTATCTGGTACTGTTCTCATTCTGTTCTCATTATCTTTCAGAGTCCCTGGCCTTTTACTTCTTCAGATACAAAGCATTCTTTCCCAAACCAGGATGTCAAACATGTTCTCCCTCTGTCTGGGAAATTTTCATGTGGCTGATTCTTATGCTTTTTCTCAGGTTAAATGTCCTGAGACATTAATTGGAGAATTCTCCTCTTTTCACAGTGTCTAGGTAATTGTTCCACTGTTACATATTTTTGTCCCTAATAATTTCCTCCATCATACTCTTCACAATATATAATTATACATTTGGTGTTATTTTACTTATTTGTCCCTTTTCCTACATTTAAAGGACAGGAACTATATCTGCTTTCTTTTATCAGCATGTTCTAGTCAGTGCCTGGCACAAAATATATGCTCAAGAAGCAATTTTTGAAGAAAGGAAGGAGATGAACTTGCAGGACTTGGACTTGAAAATTAGATGATAAATTAACTTTAATTAATAATTTTTCTAGGCCATGCTATATTTTGTTCTGGTAGTACCAAATGGCTAATGCAGATTTTAGTTGGGGATGGGCATTATAAGCCACATGGTGAGGAATCTTAAAGCATCAGTTGACCTTGGGTGCCTGGGTGGCTCAGTCGGTTAAGCGACTGCCTTCGGCTCAGGTCCTGATCCCAGCGTCCTGGGATCGAACCCCGCATCGGGCTCCCTGCTCCAGGGGAAGCCTGCTTCTCCCTCTCCCACTCCCCCTGCTTGTGTTCCCTCTCTCGCTGTGTCTCTCTCTGTCAAATAAATAAATAAAATCTTAAAAAAAAAAAAAGCATCAGTTGACGTTACTGGACAGGGAATGAATAAATAAAACCCTGCAAGTCCAAAGTTATTATTTTATTAGAACTTCTCATTTAAAAGATAACCAAGAGTTAAGTTTACAGTCGCTAGAGAATCATCAAAAAAAATGAGATAGGCCTATTCTTGTGGGTTTGAGTATAAAGCCAAGGTTTCATTCCAGTTTCTTTTAGTATTTATGTTATGGTATAAATAACTATTATAACATTTTTAGTTGATCTGTCTATAGTGTAGATATCTATAAATTTCATAAATAAAGGCTCTCAAATGTTCAGCTGTATAGCCTTCCTCAGTGGGTTTGTTTTTGAAATATTATTTTACTTTAACTTTTATTTGTAGTTTTAATTTAGAATTTAACAGTAAATTACTATAGAAGGTAATGCCTTTGAATCAGTTAAGTACTCATAAAAATAAACCCAGTGTTATAGATTAAATTTTACCTCCTCCCAAAAAAAGATACTGGAGTCCTAACCCCCAGTATCTCAGAACGTGACCCATTTGGAAATAGGGTCCAGTATGACTCGTTTCCTTATAAAAGGGGGAAATTTGGACAGAGAGACATGCATAGAGAAGCCCATGTGAGGACATATGAAGAACACCTGAGGTTCCCAAAAGCTAAGAGAGAAGCATGGAACAGATCCTTCCTTAGTGCCTTCAGAGGGAGCATGGCCCTGTCAACTCTTTGATTTCAGACTTCTAACCTCTGGAACTGTGAGATGATACCTTGTGTTCTAAGGCACTCAGTTTGTGGTACTTCGTTATGGCATCCCCAGCAAATTAATATACCCAGTATGTTTCTCAAAGCTGATTTTAATAATTTTTGCTCATTATAATTTTATTTATTGAAACATAGGTAAAATAAGATTTTGGAATTTGATTATTTTTAGTGGTCTTTTTTTCTATTTCATTATTAAAGTACAGCTGGATTTGAAGATAAAAATATATATAAAATATTATATATTTTTAGCATCTTAATCCATGAACTCTAAATCCTTTCATTGGTCTAACAAAAATGCTTTTTACAAAAGAGGAACTGCTCCTGTCTTTAACAACAGTCATTTGCTGAACTGAAACGAAAACGGTTTACCATGTTCAGTGTTAGAGAGTGGCAGCTTTAGTTCCCAAGGTTACCTAGGCTATTAATGACTTATTTTCTAATTAAAAAAAAAAACTGTTTGGAAGGAAAATAGTAACTTGACATAGAATCCAGGCAGATCACAACTTAATCAAGTGTTCAAAGTTAGTATCACCAGGACACATAGCAACATCTTGGACCCCAGATATGTTGCACTGAGAAGAGTGTATTGCTTCTCCTTCCCAATGTTGCCTAACCTCTTCTAAACACGAGAAGGCATCAGACAAACTCACATTGAGAGATGTTCTACCAGTACTCTTCAGTGGATCAAGATCATGAGCGAAGACTGAGGAACTGTCACAAATAAGAGAAAATTAAGGAGATACAGCAACTAAAACTGATAAGATCTGAATAAATTTTTAATTTTAGTTAATTAAGATTAACTTCCTGGTTTTGAAAATTATATTTTATCGTATAAGATGTTAACATAGGGAGGTTGGGACTCTATTAATTTTGCAACTCTTGTGAGTCCTAAAATAATCTCAAAATAATTGCTTAAAAATAAAGGCTTTATTTCCATGCCATGCATCTTTTTAAATATTAAAATGTAGGGGTTAACTTACTGAGAAAGTTTTGAGACTGCAGGAATAGAATGAAGATTATTTGCAGGAAATGTCACCATTAACTATAGAATTCTTTCTGTTCTCTAATCAAAGTTCAAGGTTATAGTTTGTACACTTTGAGTTCCAGAATACTTGAAGATTAATATATTTAAGAATTTTAATGTGAGCCAGTAATTTGAGCATTTCTTTAATTTACAGTAATTTTGATGATGTTCAATTTGGTTATTACACTTATTCATTACTAGTGTTAAAGTACACATGTAACTTTTATTTGAATGCACTGCCATCTTTGATGATTAGCCTACTTGGCAGGTTGTATACTAGGAGCTGATTTTGCAATGCTGTAAAATTATGCTTATAATTTTAAAGAACTAGAGACAAGTTTGAAGACATGTTGCAACAAGTTTGTGAAGCAATGAAAGATTAAAGAAAGACATTTTTATTTCTAGCATACAAAAAGCAACATTTGTGGAGTTCTATCATTGTAATCAGTCTCCTTGATTTTTAAAAAGATTAGATGCTTTAGCATACTTCTTGTAATTATTTTGTTTTAATTGGCTATCTGGACTTTTCCTGACAGGAGATTTTGTTCACTGGTAGTTCAGGCTCAAGGCATTAGTACAGTATTTATACTATTTTGTTCTTGTGGGAGGAAAACCCTTATTGTGTTGTGGCATGAAATGCACTATCATTAATAAAGATACTTGCAGTTACCATGTGTTGTTACTGAGACACTGACATGTAACTGCTTTAAATCACCTATACATATGTTGACTAGCAGAATTTGAAAAGCTCTGCTCAGAAGTGTTCAGCTTCTTATAATATAAGTCAGAACTTAGGTATTATGGATGTATATTAATTTTTATTATGCAAAATGTGCATTGTTACCTACCCATTAAAATAGAAACTAAAAAGTTCATTCATAATATAGAAATTATGTTTGAATGTTAATATCTGTTGAAAAGAATAAGTGTAATCTTCTAAAATTATTTTCATTTTACGATACAATTTATCAGGTTGCAAATGTTTTCTCTGAGCAAAATTGAAGAGTTTTAATCATAATAAGTTATTATTTGGGAGCATCTTCTGATATTAGATATATTAATGTAGAAAAAAATTACTTCTCCAGAAGTGGAACATTCTAATATCCAAATAATCTTATTTTGTAGTTGTAATATTAATAGAGCCTGTTTGATTCATGTTGTATTTTGTTTCATGTAAGACAGTATCAGTGCTCTGTTTTAAATGTAGTTATAGCATTCACTGAGCCACCACCAGTCCATGATCAAAAATCAAGGTGAACAGTAGCTTAAAATTTCAAGACCGCTAAAGGCTAAGGACATTGTTCTAGTAATAGAACCACGGGTGTAATCTAAACAGCACCCCCTGCTGTATAAAAGATTAAAGCCGCAACATAGAATTAAATCAACTTCTAATTTCCCAAAGACCTTTGAGTAACATTGTGAATGCTTTTTATAATTGGAGCAGAGAAAAAGTGAGATCTACAGTTGACCTTTGAACAACACAGGTTTGAACTGTGTGGTCCCCTTATACACACTTTTCTTTTCAATAAGATAGCAGGAGGGGAAGAACGAAGGGGGGGAAATTGGAGGGGGAGACGAACCACGAGAGACGATAGACTCTGAAAAACAAACTGAGGGTTCTAGAGGGGAGGGGGGTGGGGGGGGATGGGTTAGCCTGGTGATGGGTATTGAGGAGGGCGTGTTCTGCATGGAGCACTGGGTGTTATGCACAAACAATGAATCATGGAACACTACATCAAAAACTAATGATGTAATGTATGGTGATTAACATAACATAATAAAAAATGCAGTATAGTACTATAAATGTACTTTCTCTTCATTATGATTTTCTTAACCTTTTCTCTAGCTTACTTTTTGTAAGAATATGGTATAGAATATAGATAACATACAAAATATGTGTTAATTGACTGTTGATGTTGTCAGTAAGGCTTCCAATCAACAATAGGCTATTAGTAGTTAAGTTTTGGGAGGATTTTCAACTGCAGAGGGGGTGGAGGGAGGGTTGGCGCCCCTTACTTCTATGTTGTGTAAGGATCAACTGTATTCTTAACCATTTAAAGAATAATTCCTGGTTGTTCTAGCCTTTTAAAAGAAGAAAGAAACAAAAGTATCATTTTAGTTGTCTGTAGCAGGTATTAGGAAGTGTTGCCCTTGCAGCGATAGGTTTGTTTTATGCAGTGTTTTGTAGAGAGTAAAAATGATTAAGAGATGGCCTTTTCCTTTGTAACTTTATATTCTAGTAATGGTATGGTAAAAGATAGCAAGTAATCATGAAAGTCCAAAGAAACCCCAAAGCATGTCTGGGAAATTCAGAGATACTTCTTTCGCAATATGTTTTTGAGATGGTTAGGATAGATAGGATTATATGAGGCAAAAGAAATGAAAAAGCATGTTACACAGGTGGGGGGATAGGGGAGTTGTGAAGTAGAAGAAATAATGTGACCAAAAGTACAACATTGGGAAACATTTGTTAAACACCAATTATGTTTCACACTTTACAAGTATTGGGGATACTGAGATAAATGAGATTCAGCTTTTGTTCTCAAAGAACTAAAATCCTAGTTTACCAATTATTTGCATAGAAGTGATAGTTAAAAAACAGTGGAAGCACATGAAATAACTGAGAAAGAAAGCATACAGAAAGAAATAAATATAGCTGGACAAAATCCTTAAGAATGCTTACTTTTAGAAAAGAAAATCCAATAAAGCAGACCAGAAATATTATTAAAAGATACAATTGAGAAGATCAAGACAGTTCAAGAGCTGGAGCTTAAGGGTGAACATGGGTTTTGTATGTCTGTTTGTTTGTGGTTTTTTTGGTCCCCCTCCCCCCTCCCACTCCCCTGAATGTGGGTTTTATTTATTTTCTTTTCTTTATTATGTTATGTTAATCACCATACATTACATCATTAGTTTTTGATAAAGTGTTCCATGATTCTTTGTGTATAACACCCAGTGCTCCATGCAGAAAGTGCCCTCTTTAATACCCATCACCAGGCTAACCCGTCCTCCCATCCCCCTCCCCTCTAGAACCCTCAGTTTCAGTTTGTTTTTCAGAGTCCATCGTCTCTCATGGTTCATCTCCCCATCTGATTTCCCCCCTTCATTCTTCCCCTCCTGCTATCTTCTTCTTCTTCTTCTTCTTTTTTTAACATATAATGTATTGTTTCAGCGGTACAGGTCTGTGATTCAACAGTCTTGCACAATTCATAGCGCTCACCATAGCACATACCCTCCCCAATGTCTATCACCCAGCCACCCCATCCCTCCCACCCCCCACCATTCCAGCAACCCTCAGTTTGTTTCCTGAGATTAAGAATTCCTCATATCAGTGAGATCATATGATACATGTCTTTCTCTGATTGACTTATTTCGCTCAGCATAACACTCTCCAGTTCCGTCCACGTTACTGCAAATGGCAAGATTTCATTCCTTTTGATGGCTGCATAATATTCCATGGTATATATATATCACATCTTCTTTATCCATTCATCTGTCGATGGACATCTTGGCTCTTTCCACAGTTTGGCTCTTGTGGACATTGCTGCTATAAACATTGGGGTGCACGTACCCCTTCGGATCCCTACATTTGTATCTTTGGGGTAAATACCCAGTAATGCAATTGCTGGGTTGTAGAGTAGCTCTATTTTCAACTTTTTGAAGAACCTCCGTACTGTTTTCCAGAGTGGCTGCACAGCTTGCATTCCCACCAACAGTGTAGGAGGGTTCCCCTTTCTCCGCATCCCCGCCAACATCTGTCATTTCGTGACTTGTTAATTTTAGCTCATTGAGCTTTTGATTTGGATTTCCCTGATGCCGAGCGATGTTGAGCACTTTTTCATGTGTCTGTTGACCATTTGGATGTCTTCTTTGGAAAAATGTCTGTTCTTGTCTTCTGCCCATTTCGTGATTGGATCATTTGTTCTTTGGGTGTTGAGTTTAAGAAGTTCTTTATAGATTTTGGATACTAGCCCTTTATCTGATATATCATTTGCAGATATCTTCTCCCATTCTGTCGGTTGTCTTTTGGTTTTGTTGACTGTTTCCTTTGCTGTGCAGAAGCTTTTTATCTTGAGGAGGCCCCAATAGTTCATTTTTGCCCTTGCTTCCCTTGCCTTTGGCGATGTATCTAGAAAGAAGTGGCTGCGGCTGAGGTCGAAGAGGTTGCTGCCTGTGTTCTAGGATTCTGATGGACTCCTGTCTCACGTTTAGGTCTTTCAACAATTTTGAGTCTGTTTTTGTATGTGGTGTAAGGAAATGGTCCAGCATCATTCTTCTGCATGTGGCTGTCCAATTTTCCCAACACCATTTGTTGAAGAGACTGTCTTTTTTCCACTGGACATTCTTTCCTGCTTTGTCGAAGATTAGTTGACCATAGAGTTGAGGGTCCACTTCTGGGCTCTCGATTCTGTTCCATTGATCTATGTGTCTGTTTTTGTGCCAATACCATACTGTCTTAATGATGACAGCTTTGTAATAGAGCTTGAGGTCTGGAATTGTGATGCCGCCAGCTTTGCTTTTCTTTTTCAACATTCCTCTGGCCATTCGGGGTCTTTTCTGGTTTCATACAAATTTTAGGATTATTTGTTCCATTTCTTTGAAAAAAGTGGATGGTATTTTGATGGGGATTGCATTGAATGTGTAGATTGCTGTAGGTAACATTGACATCTTCACAGTATTTGTTCTTCCAGTCCATGAGCATGGAACATTTTTCCATTTGTTTGTGTCTTCCTCAATTTCTTTCATGAGTATTTTATAGTTTTCTGAGTACAGATTCTTTGCCTCTTTGGTTAGGTTTATTCCTAGGTATCTTATGGTTTTAGGTGCAATTGTAAATGGGATCGACTCCTTAATTTCTCTTTCTTCTGTCTTGTTTTTGGTGTATAGGAATGCCACTGATTTCTGTGCATTGATTTTATATCCTGCCACTTTACTGAATTCCTGTATGAGTTCTAACAGTTTTGGGGTGGAGTCTTTTGTGTTTTCCACATAAAGTATCCTATCATCTGCAAACAGTAAGAGTTTGACTTCTTCTTTGCCGATTTGGATGCCTTGATTTCTTTTTGTTGTCTGATTGCTGTGGCTAGGATTTCTAATACTATGTTGAATAGCAGTGGTGATAGTGGACATCCCTGCTGTGTCCCTGACCTTAGGGGGAAAACTCTCAGTTTTTCCCCATTGAGAATGATATTTGCTGTGCATTTTTCATAGATGGCTTTTATGATATTGAGGTATGTACCCTCTATCCCTATACTCTGAAGAGTTTTCATCAAGAAAGGATGCTGTACTTGTCAAATGCTTTTTCTGCATCTACTGAGAGGATCATACGGTTCTTGTTTTCTTTTATTAATGTATTGTATCACATTGATTGATTTGCGGATGTTGAACCAAACTTGCAGCCCAGGGATAAATCCCACTTGGTTGTGGTGAATAATCCTTTTAATGCACTATTGAATCCTACTGGCTAGTATTTTGGTGAGAATTTTTGCATCCATGTTCATCAAGGATATTGGTCTGTAATTCTCCTTTTTGATGAGGTCTTTGTCTGGTTTTGGGATCAAGGTAATGGTGGCCTCATAAAACGAGTTTGGAAGTTTTCCTTCCATTTCTATTTTTTGGAACAGTTTCAGAAGAATAGGTATTAATTCTTCTTTAAATGTTTGGTAGAATTCCCCTGGGAAGCCATCTGGCCCTGGGCTCTTGTTTGTTGGGAGATTTTTGATTACTGCTTCAATTTCCTTAGCGGTTATAGGTCTGTTCAGGTTTTCTATTTCTTCCTGGTTCCGTTTTGGGAGTTTATGCATCTCTAGGAATGCATCCATTTCTTTCAGATTATCTAATTTGCTGGCATATAGTTGCTCATAATATGTTCTTAAAATTGTTTGTATTTCTTTGGTGTTGGTTGTGATCTCTCCTCTTTCATTCATGATTTTGTTTATTTGGGTCATTTCTCTTTTCTTTTTGATAAGTCTGGTTAGCGGTTTATCAATCTTGTTAATTCTTTCAAAGAACTGGCTCCTAGTTTCGTTGATCTGTTCTACTGTTCTTTTGGTTTCTATTTCATTGGTTTCTGCTCTGATCTTTATTATTTCTCTTCTCCTGCTGGGTTTAGGCTTTATTTGCTGTTCTTTCTCCAGCTCCTTCAGGTGTAGGGTTAGGTTGTGTATTTGAGACCTTTCTTGTTTCTTGAGAAAGGCTTGTATTGCTATATACTTTCCTCTTAGGACCGCCTTTGCTGCCTCCCAAAGATTTTGAACAGTTGTGTTTTCATTTTCATTTGTTTCCATTAATTTTTTTAATTCTTCTTTAATTTCCTGGTTGACCCATTCATTCTTTAGTAGGATGCTCTTTAGCCTCCATGTATGTGAGTTCTTTCCAACTTTCCTCTTGTGATTGAGTTCTAATTTCAAAGCATTGTGGTCTGAAAATATGTAGGGAATGGTCCCAATCTTTTGGTACTAGTTGAGACCTGATTTGTGACCCAGGATGTGATCTATTCTGGAGAATGTTCAATGGGCACTAGAGAAGAATGTGTATTCTGTTGCTTTAGGATGGATTGTTCTGAATATATCTGTGAAGTCCATTTGGTCCAGTGTGTCATTTAAAGTCTTTATTTCCTTGTTGATCTTTTGCTTAGATGATCTGTCCATTTCAGTGAGGGGGGTGTTAAAGTCCCCCACTATTACTGTATTGTTGTTGATGTGTTTCTTTGCTTTTGTTATTAACTGCCTTATATAATTGGTTGCTCCCATGTTAGGGGTATAGATATTTACAATTGTTAGATCTTCTTGTTGGATAGACCCTTTAAGTATGATATAGTGTCCTTCCTCATCTCTTATTACAGTCTTTGGTTTAAAATCTAATTTTGATATAAGGATTGCTACCCCAGCTTTCTTTTGGTATCCATTAGCATGGTAAATGGTTTTCCACCCCTTCACTTTCAATCTGGAGGTGTCTTTGGGTCTAAAATGAGTCTCTTGCAGACAGCATATCAATGGGTCTTGTTTTTTTATCTAATCTGATAGCCTGTGTCTTTTGATTGGGGCATTTAGCCCATTTACATTCAGGGTAACTATTGAAAGTTATGAATTTAGTGCCATTGTATTGCCTGTAACGTGACTGTTACCATATATTGTCTGTGTTCCTTTCTAGTCTATGTAGCTCTTAGGCTCTCTCTTTGCTTAGAGGACCCCTTTCAATATTTCTTGTAGGGCTGGTTTTGTGTTTGCAAATTCCTTTAGTTTTTGTTTGTCCTGGAAGCTTTTTATCTCTCCTTTTATTTTCAATGACAGCCTAGCTGGATTTAGTATTCTTGGCTGCATATTTTTATCATTTAGTGCTCTGAATATATCATGCCAGTCCTTTCTGGCCTGCCAGGTCTCTTTGGATAGGTCTGTTGCCAATCTAATGTTTCTACCATTGTAGGTTACACATCTCTTCTCCCAAGCTGCTTTCAGGATTTTATCTTTGTCTCTGAGACTTGTAAGTTTTACTATTAGATGTCAGGGTGTTGACCTATTATTATTGTTTGAGGGGGCTTCTCTGTGCCTCCTGGATTTGGATGCCTATTTCCTTCCCCAAATTAGGGAAGTTCTCTGCTATAATTTGCTCTAATATGCCTTCTGCCCTCTCTCTCTTTCTTCTTCTTCTGGGATCCCAATTATTCTAACGTTGTTTCGTCTTATGGTATCGCTTATCTCTCGAATTCTGCCCTCATGATCCATTAGTTGTTTCTCTCTCTTTTTCTCAGCTTCTTTATTTTCCATCATTTGGTCTTTTATATCACTAATTCTCTCTTCTGCCTCATTTATTCTAGCAGTTAGAGCCTCCATTTTTGATTGCACCTCATTAATAGCCGTTTTGATTTTGACTTGGTTAGATTTTAGTTCTTTTATTTCTCCAGAAAGGGTTTCTCTAATAACTTCCGTGCTTTTTTCAAGCCCAGCTAGTATCTTTAAAATCATCATTCTGAACTCTAGTTCCGACATCGTACTAACGTCCGTATTGATTAGGTCCCTGGCAGTCGGTACTGCCTCTTGTTCTTTTTGTTGAGGTGATTTTTTCCATCTTGTCATTTTGTCCAGAGGAGAATAGATGAATGAGAGAACAAAAAGCTAACAGGGTAACAACGTCCCCAGAAAATATACTCTAAACAAATCAGAAAAAACCTGAAACTGGGGGAAAAGAAAGGGAAAGAAAGAAAAAAGAAAAAGAAAAAAGAAAAAGAAAAGGGTAAAAACAAACAAAAACAAAACAAAAAAACAGAATATGATCAAATATGAACAGGCTAGTGCATAGATCAGTGCCACACACTAGATTTTGGGCGTATTTTGGTCTGTTAGAAGAAAATGCCTCCCAAAATTTTAAAGAAAGAAAAACTTATATATGTACAAAAATAAGGGTTAATACGATCAAGGGATGATATATGACTGTAAAGATGAAAATTATAAAAGATTTTATAAAAGGAATTGATAAGAAGTTGATTGAAAAGAGAAAGAAGAGGATTTAAAAAAAAAAGGGAGAGAATGTGATCAGGCAGGAGACTAGAACAAAGCCATACACTAGAGGTTTAGTGTATATTTTGATCTGTTAGAAGAAACTATATCTCAAAATTTTGAAGAGAGAACAACTTATATATATACACCAAAAATAAGGGTAACTACTGTGAAGCGATAGAATATGACTCTAAAAATGAAAAATAAAAATGATTTTTTAAAAAAGGGATTGATAAGATGTTGGTTGAAAAAGGGATAAAGAAAAATTCAAAAAAAAAAGAAAAGACAGTTAAAAAAAAATTAACTTTGAAAGACTAAAGAATCATGGGAAAAGAGCCATGAATTCTATGTGCAGTATTCCCCTAGCGCTGGAGTTCTGCTGTTCTCTTTGATCGGTAAACTTGGTCTTGGCTGGCTGTTCTTGGTGATCTTCTGGGGGAGGGGCCTGTTGCCGTGGTTCGCTAATGTCTTTGCTGGAGGTGGAATTGCCCCGCCCCCACCGGGTCCGGGCTAAGTAATCTGCTCGGGTTTGCTCTCGGGAGCTTTTGTTCCCTGCAAGTTTTCCGTACAGCTTTGGAGGACGAGTGAAGATGGCGGCCTCCCAGTCTCCACCCAGGAGGAGCCGAGAACTCGGGGCCCCGCTCTTCAGTGCACCCCCAGAGAAAAGCAGTCAATCACTCCCGTCTCCCCGGTCTCTGGCCGCACTCCCTGCTCACCTGGCCTGTCACCGAGCATTTCTATCTCTGGCTCACGACCCCGTGTGGAGTCTCCAAACCCAGCAGATCCCTGTGGTGCGCTCCCACACTGCTCCTCCAGGGGAGAAAGGGGAGTGTCCCTGGATCTGCCACTTGTTGGGTCCCTGCTGGAGGAGCAGTGGCCTGACTGTGCCTCGGATCACAGTTTATGGCAACCCTGAGCTGCGAGCCCGCTCCTCAGCTCCATCTCTGCAGCCGGCTTCCCCGCTCCGAAACCTGGGAGCTCTGCTGTACTCAGGCACCCCTGGTCTTCCTGTGACCCTGAGGGTCCTGAGACCACACTGTCCTGCGAGGGTTCCACCCACTGCTTAGCCACTGGAGCGACGTCCCACAGTGGAGCTGACTTCTAAAAGTTCCGATTTTGTGCTCCGCTGCCCTATCACTTGCCGGTAGAGTGAGTGACAACTTCATTTAGATATTGTTCATGTTTTCTGTTCATGAGACTCCAAGGTGTAGCTCATTTACTTCTTCACAAAAATAAAATTGATGTTTTAACTATGCATCTAAGAATGCTTACTACCAGTTCATTAGCTATTATAGAAGTATTTCTATCAGCTTCTGACCCTTTATAATTTTAATCTGTTCTGAATTTTTATATTTGTATAGTTTTGAGTTTACCCCACAGATTTTTTTCATATTAAATAAGTGTTACATAGAGTTGACAAATATCATTTAAGAATTATTATTTTGTAAAATATAAATGAAAAATGATTCTAAAATCCTCAAACTAGAATGTTCACTTCAACTTGCTTATCCAGAAAACTGATGTAAAAGGAAATGTAACTGATTATAGTATGTTTTATAAATGAAACATTTGATTAAGGACATCTGATTCATGAAGTTGAATTGATGGGTGAGAACCAGGGATTTTACGTGTAAAAATAAATATATAAATACTGGTTCTTAATGTTACAGGTTCATTTTTTTTTAGAGAAACTAGCTAGCTTTTTGAGAATTTGCAAAAAAAAAAAAAAAATTACAGTCTTTCTGGTGGCCTGTTGCTAGTCTTAATGATGTCTGAATGACCTTTTCTAGTAGTATGCCCTATTTTTGTTTGACTCAACTTCAGTGCTAATGTAATCTAGAATTCTGATAACACAAAAGTACTGAATTCAAAAATTTTCTGTTTAGGCTGTGATGAACAGAAACAAAGATTGGCTGACTCCCTTGTGCTCCTTTACAGTTTCTTTGTGGGCCGTCCTTGCAAAGACATTTTGAGCATCTTCCCTGTGAGACCCAGCTATTGTTTTGTTATAATGGGACCTTGATCCTCAATCAGAAGTTTTTATCTTATAAGTTGATATAAGATATACTTGGTGTAATTTATTTAAATCTTACTACCTCAATAAAAAAATGTAATGTTATTTCAGTAAATAATATAGGGTTTATATTAGTCTCTGAGGGTACACTCTAACCTTTTTGATGATCCTCTTGGTTCTCAGGGAACAAAAAAGCAGTGCAGAGATCTCCTTGATAACTGATAAATGATAACAAAAAGTCTACCTATTTTTAGCTTTTATTTTTACATTTCTCAAATGTATTATGTTAAAAGTAATTAAATTGCAGTGCACAGTTAGGTATGATATAAACAGAAGATAATAAAGAAGACCTATCCTTATTTTAACACAGAGCATAATACCTTTCACACAATAAATTCTTAAAATAGCCTGGAGTGTGAGGTTTGATACTCTATTTTCATAGTATCAGGCTAGGGAAACTTAATTATTTCCTGGAAGTAAAAGGAGGATTTCCAAGTATTAACAAATTTCTGTCAAATCTCTTACAAAGTATGAAAAATAAGTTGGGTTTTTAGTTGTATAACATTTCAACCTGGAGTTTATGACACTTAGAACTAGATTCTCTTTAGAGTGGAGATTGAAAAGTCACGCATTTGAATTGAATGTGATCCTTCCATCACAAAGTTAAAAATGACTTTTATATTGATAACCAACCTTAGATGCATTTAGAAATATCTTAGTAGCTTTGTTCATTTAATCTTTATGCTATCTTTTGTATTGCTTTATTAGGCTAGAATATATCCCTTTTTGGTATGAACTCTCCTCACCTGAGAGCTGTTGGAGACCATAGCTTCACTTCTGGCACTTGGAACTGGGAATGCTTTGCCCAGAGTGTGTGATAATTTGCGTAATGGCTTGGTGACGAATTCTGGACTAAACTTCATTGGTTTTCAACCTTATGTTAATAGAACGCTTTTATTTTCCTTGTTATGAGTAAAAAAAAAAATTGATAATAATGTACATGTATTAACAGAAAGTTCAACTCACGTCAGCAGGTCAAACTATTATAATTAGTGACAATTACGTACCTAAAACATTATTTTCCAAATCTCAAATTCGAAGTAAATAAGGTTATACCACTCATTTTCATTATATTTAGAGTACTTTCATATTTCTAGAAATATTCTGTAGGGTTTGGAGAGCAGAAATAGAAAAAGGAAAAATGTAAAATAAAAATTTAATTGATAAGAAATTATTATAAATTTTAATTATGAACACTGAAATCAGATAAATCTCATCTGTTTTTATAGTACAACTTTAAGTGTGTTTTTTTCCCTCCCAGGACATTTATTCAGAGCAGCTGGGGATCAACCGTTTAACCTGTCCACAGTGTCGAGTGCCTTCCCAATGGTCAGCCACCCAGTCTTTGGTCTACATTCAGCCAGCTCAGGGCATTCAGAATTTGGTGGTTTGGGGACACTTGGTACACCCACAGCCTTAGCCGCACATCCCCAACTAGCATCTTTTCCAGGTAAACATCTGTTACAAACAGTGTTCAAGGAAAGGAGGAAAGCTTGAAAATGTTCAAGCAGTAATTTGTTTATTAAGTTGAACAAAAAGAATAGTCTAATGCCTGGTATATTAAAACTCTTGTACAAGAATTGATGCAATCCTATTTATCATGTGCGAAAGAACCCCCACACTATGTGTGCTAGATGGCAGCACAATTGTATTCAAGTGTTTACCTAGAGAAAGGGGCATCTGCCACAAAAGTGAATAATTAGGCCAAGTTTTTCTCAAGCTTTTTATTGAAATATAACATGCAGGAAAGTGTACATATTGTGAGTGTAGAGCTTGATGAATTTTTTTCGCTTTATTTGATTTTTAAAAAATTATTTAACTTACAGTGGAAAGTAAATTACAGTTCTTATAATGAATATCTCTGTATTTTTATTTTGAGTTCTCACTTCTCTGCACTTTCCAAGGATGATGAACTTGGCTCTTAAATTTCTATATTTTTCCACATTTGATCAGAACAACTATAGATTTGCACCACTTGCATTACAGCAAGACCAGAATTATCCCCAATTCTACAAGTTCTGAAAAATTCGGGAGCGCAGGAAGGCACCAATTAAAGCTTTAATTGGACAAGCATGCTATAATTTTTCTTGTTATATTATTTTGAAAGTCTAAACTTTCATGTGTTTCCAGTGATTGATTTTCTATAATAAATTTTAGTAAGGGATGCATGGTTTGGTGTTACATAAAATAGTTTAAAAATTAGAGCAAAATTCTAGAGACAAATAGACCTGAATTTAAATCTGGCTATGTTACATTTTAGCTGTGTGATCATAAACAAGTAATCTGACCACTCTGCCTCAATTTTCTCATCTGAAAAATGAGGATAAATAATAGTACCTGCCTCTTAGGGCCCTTGTGAAGATTGAAGGAGATAAGCCATATCAGTACTGATTGCAATGTTTAGCGTACATGATAAGTACATAATTAGTAATTATCATTATTATTTCCTCTTGCCCACTTTAATGGGTAATAAACTGTCAAGTGCTTCTTCAAAAGGAAACAAGTATCTCATTTTAACTATATACAGAATGGAAAGATGGTTGGATGTATATTTCAAGCACTGTTTCTTGAGTCATATTATTTTTTTAATTCAGCTGTCTGGGAGAGAGGAGCTGGTGGGGAGAGATATGCCTAGAAAGTTAAAGTCTTTAAGTCTTAAAAAAAAAATACTAATAGGAATTTATTTTGGCCAGTTTCTAACATGATCGCTTAGCAAGGTGATCAATCCAGTAGACATTTGCTGAAATATAGGATTTCTGATTAAAAATCAAAATAGATAGTAGTAATATAGTTACTGATATCTTAAAATTTTTTTATCATTTTGTCGTAGTTTATTACACCATTGCTTTTGAGCTTTTCTAAACCACAATATAATTGCTACATTATTAAAATCAAATGCTATCTGTACTGGAATGTTAGTTAACAAGTGTAAAGAGTTACTTATCTGGACTTCAATAGTGTTGATACTTCCACTATATAAAAAGAAAGTTAATAACTTCTCTAAGAGCCTGAATTATTCACTCATTTCATTTATTGTACAAAATTCTTTGAGCATCTAGTATGTTCTGTGCACTGAGGAATACCTTGAGATAGTATGTGTTGTTTACAGTTTTTAGGAGATGGATAAACAATTACAAGACAGTCTTTAATGGTGAAAGTATGTCTATATAAGCATACTTTTTTTCGCCAAATGGACACTATGCCTAGATCTAGACGACTCATTTGTTTAAGTTGTAGATTGGGTATAATAATTTAAATTTAAATTCTCTATAATTGCCTTTATTCAAAAGGGTAATCTAATTGCCAAATTTTTGAAATCACCTAAAAATAGAAGACACACAAGGAAGAAATTACTAGAAATTTTAAATAAAGAATAACTTACTTTAAAATTTTATGTACTTTTCTGCATTTCAGATGATTAAATCAACAGATGCAAAATTATTTAATGGATATTCGTATATTATTTCCATTTTATATTGAAATAGTATTTCATAGTAATTTCTTTAAAAATTTTCATAATTTTTGGTCATTATATTTTTATATTACCATGAATTTCTGTGAAGCATCTGGCTCTATCAAGTATGAAAGATTTAAAAATTCTGCTAGATCTTCTAGGCTCAGTATCATCTGAAATATTAGACTCTTTCAGTTGAATATGATTAATGTTGCCAATATGCTGTTACCTCCTTTGAATACATTTAGAAACTCATCATAGGCAGGTTTAAGTAAACCTTATTTTGTATATTTTGTTTTATCAACAAACTATTTTGTGAGTGACTAAATTTGTTTTCTCTTTTCTTAAACTTGGAAGATAAATAAGCTTGTCATTTAACAAAAATTACATTATTTCTTATGAAATATTAGACATTTATAAAGTTTGTAGTCAGAAGCTTTACCATTTTCGTATTTTTATTTTATTGATTTTATTTACTTGTTTTTGTTTTTGTTTTTTTACCTGTGGTGTCAGCTTGTTTATAACATACACATTTTCCAACTTTTTTTTTCTAATCCCCATCATGTAGTTATTTATAGTGACGTTCTAAAGTACAGTGTTATGGTTATTTTTTTTTCCTGAGGTTATATCTAAAATATTTGAATCTTATTATACTTTGATTACCTTACTGATTTGTGGGTTGTTTATGAAGTCTATACATTCAGCTGTAACACTTTAATTATAGACTCTACATTAAATAATGTAAATATCTTTAGGAAACCTCAGTCCCTTTTTATTAGCTATTTGGAACCTATGTTTCAAATCTATACATAATAATAGATTCCAGCTGTGCTGAGACAAGTCCAAAATACACAGTTTTTCTTCCCACCTAAATACACTTTTTTCATCTAAACAGTGGATAAATGATTAATGCTTTTGTATAGTTATTCTTGGTTCAGTTCCCATCATTCAGGCACCGCTAAATATGCATTCATGCCATTTCACTAGCAATGCCTTCCTGCAGTGCAGAAGAATAGCTTTTGCAGTTTTTTGCTTATACTGTTTTTAGACCTTTTAGAATAGCAGCTACCATGAACATTTCACTTTTTAAAGAAAACAGATTTTGCCATTAGATAATGAAGGTGCACATTGCATTACATCCTATTTTTAATGAAGAGATATTCCTAGAAAAGATTTAAAGATCATACAATACAGTAAACTGACAATATTGAATTTTTCCCATACTATATTATTGGGTTTCTTTTCTCGAATTTTCTCGTGGTGGTTACAATCAGTGAAAAATATATCATATCTCTTGGAAGATTAACCTGAAAGGTCATAACTGATTTGGTGATCTGGCAGGTTAGCCAAGTGGAAAGATTATTTCTGAGATTTTAAATGGGGCAATACAAGACTTTCTTTTGGATTATTTTCAAATCTCTTCTTAATCTTCACCCTTTTTGAAAACTGTGTTTATAAAATTTGGCTTCTCTCCTTTTCTAAAAGTTTTAACTAAGAGCCACTGTTTGAACATCTAAATTGCATGTGATGATTTTCTACCATTGATTCATTTTACATTGATAAAACAATCATTGTTATCTGTAATTTATGAGAGAAAATATAAACAAAATCCAAGCTTTCCTTATTAACTTTATGGGGAGGAATGTTATAAACCTTTTATATTTTAATGATTTGTTTTGGAAATCTTTGAATACTTTTCATTTCTGAGACAAAAAAAAAAAAACCCCACTGCTTTTGCTATCTTTATGTTTTTATTTAAGTATAGAATATCTTCTTTCATAAATGCACTTGAGGTATACTGGTTTATAGTAGCAGTCTTTGTATTATTATTTATGATTTATCAGACCAAGATTTAAATTGTATGTAATTTAAACATATTTTTTTAAATTACATAGGAAATTCTTACATAGGTTGTAAATGATAACCTTAAATTCTAAGGTTTTGAAATACATTAGTATATTCTTAAATATTATTTCTTTACTAATTTAGAAAAATTATGGTATAAGTGATCAAGAAGTCAAACAGTTCTTTGCCCTTCCAAATTTTCCATTTTATTTTTAAAACCATAGACTACCTTTTTTCTTCATAAACTTGAGTTCAAAGAAGTTGCCAAGTGAAGATCCTTGGATACTATCTTAATGAGAGGAGTGATGAGTGTATAACATAACATCTAATCAGCTGTCTTATAGTTAGATGATCAGTACTGTGTATGATTCAGGTGTTCTGTTCCAAGATGGAACTTGATATTTTTTCCAGGAATAAAATATAAAAAGCATTGTTACATTAACTAGGAAGTTAATTCAAGTATTGTTTGCTTGTTTGTTTGATGTTTGGTTTTGAGGTGCAGAATGGTGGCGAACAACAGATGTTCATAGTCGTACAGGGGCAACCTTCTTTCCACCATTACTGGGAATTCCACCACTGTTTGCTCCTCCAGCCCAGAATCATGATTCTTCTTCATTCCATTCAAGGACTTCAGGAAAAAATAATAGAAATGGTCCTGAAAAAGGTACTCCTGTTAACTTAAGTGATGTATTACAAACTCTCCATTCCAATACCTATTTTCAGTAGAGTTTAGGTTTAATAACATTTATATAACATTGTACTAGACACTTTTTCACAATGTCTTGTTTACTCCTTACAATAACTCGGAGAGATTGGAAGTATCCTCATTTTGCATCCAAGAATAAATAAGTGATTTAAGGACTGCTTACATGTCAGTGTGGCAGAGGCAGGATTTGAACCCAGGGCTTCTAACTCTCAACTCCCATGGCTTTTTCCTTTATTTCAGTATAAGATTTACTTCTGTAATTAAGCATTAAATTCATCAAAACTAATATCCAAGTACTCCTTTTTTTCTTTTAAGTGATCATTAGTATTTCTGCAGTTGATAACTGTTGTTAGAATAGCATTTGCAAATTATAACAGGATTTTGGATGATTTATTATTATTATCATTTTTCACTTGGGTAAGAGTTTTTGGTGAGTTTGCTCTGAAAAGGGAAATACTTGCATTTAATCATATTTATAAACATTATTTATAAAAAGGAAATATTTGCATTTAATCATATTTATAAACATTATTTTAATTGAAGTGAAATTCAGATAAATATAAAATTGCCATTTTAAAGTGAACAATTCAGTGGCATTTAATGCATTCACAGTGTTGAACAACCACCACCTCTGTGTAGTTTCAAAACATTTCATTACTCCAAAAGGAAACTTAAGCAGTTTCTCCCCATTTTTCCTTCCCTCAGTCTCTGGCAATCACTAGCTTGTCTACTGTCTCTATAGATTTATTGTGCATATTTCATACAGATGGAATCATACAATATGTGACTTTGTGTCTGACTTCTTTCACTTAGCATGATGTTTTAAAGAGTCATTCACATTATACATAGCATGTATCATTACTTCATTCCTCCTTTGACTGAACAATATTGTCTTGGATAAACATGTTTGTTTTTATTTTCAAGGTGTAAATGGGTCAATAAATGGAAACAGTACCTCATCTGTATCTGGTATCAACACACCTGTATTATCCACTACTGCTTCAAGTTCTGTGGGACAAACTAAAAGTATAAGCTCAGGTGGAGGAAATCGAAAATGTAATCAGGAACAAAACAAAAACCAGCCTTTGGATGCTAGAGCTGACAAAATAAAAGATAAGGTAAGTTATTCCTTCAAGGACAAATATATAACAGATCTTTATATAAGCATTCTAAGGTTCAAACCAACTGAATCTATGGAACAATTTCTTATGAATTACCACTCCTGTTTTACACATGTTTATTTTTATGGTTTGGTACTAACATTAGGGATCTTAAGAATTACACCTGTCAGCATCAGTATAAATAATACAAATAGTAATAATAGCTAAGATTTATGGAGAACTTAACACATAACAGCTCTACTCTAATTGTTTTGCATATAATACCTATTTTAATCCTCTCTATACCCCTAATTAGCTAGGTATTATTATCACAAATGGAGAAACAGAGCCTCACAATAGTTGGCTAGTAATTGGCCAGGATTTGAGGTCAAGTGGGTTGACCCCAGAGCCTATGTTTTTAGGAAAACAAGATAAGAAAACATTTTATTATGGGAAATTTGAAATATATAGAATAGACAGAATAGCATAATAATCCTGTGTACCCATTATTCATTTTCAACAGTTACCACCTCGTGGCCAGTTTTATTTCATTAGATCCCCAGCTGTGCACGTTATCAATTTATGCCTCTCAGCTCTAAATTCACTCTCCTCTCCTTTACCAGTTGGCGCAATGTTAGACCTTGTCAGCAGAGGGTCTTGGAGAAACCCTGGAAGAAGAAAGGGCTTCAGTTTCTGGTTCCAGTGTTTTCTTCTTGCTCTTATGCTGTGGCTGCCAGAGGGTAGCTTTCTCACCAGCTGGCAGCTTCTCTGCGGGCTCTGTTTAAGAGACATTGTAGTACACACCGTGTAGTGGGTCTCCCAATGGCATCTTAGTAGTAAGTTTTGCTGGGATGCCAGTGGGTGGCTTTCCAGCTAATTTTACTGGCACCCCAGCAAGGAGATTTCCAGAAACTTTTCCTGGCATGCCAGCTGGCATGTTTCCTATTTGCCAGCCTTGACCTGTGATGCCTCAGTGAGCTTTTCTGCCATCCAGTGGGCAACAGCCACATCCTCTCCAAAGTCTGAAGTTCAGTCTCGGGTGAACGAGGTTGGAAGATAGAGGCCCTCTTCCAAGTTTACCTTTATTTTACTACTCTACCTCTGCCCTACAGTAAGTGGCTATTCCCTACACCTGCTATTTCAGGATTCTTTTTTTTTTTTAAGATTTTATTTATTTATTTGACAGAGAGAAAGATAATGAGAGCAGGAACACAAGCAGGGGGAGCGGGAGAGGGAGAAGCAGGCTTCCCGCCAAGCAGGGAGCCCGATGCGGGGCTCGATCCCAGGATCTCAGGATCATGACCTGAGCCGAAGGCAGACACTTAACGACTGAGCCACCCAGGCGCCCCACTATTTCAGTATTCTTTAGAGGTCTCTTTATCTCTCCTAGTAGTTCATATTCTGCTACTAGTTAATAATTCCATATGATAAAATCTCTCTGTTCAAATTGCTGATGTGGTTTCTGCCTTCTGACTAGACCTAGTCTGCCATAGAAAAGGTATTATCAGGAGTAGGGTGGATATGCAAATTGCATGTGATAAATTCACTCTTAATATTCTGGTCACTCTGAGCCTTTATATTTCCTCTTCCACATCATGCCAGGGAAGCTGTGCCATTTCCACTTTGTTAAATGTAGGCCACCACTGAGTCCAGGTTTCATGCATCCAAGCAAGTAAGCTGAGATACTTCCAGCTATATGAACTAACACATTATATCCAGAATTTCTAGTAAGTGTACCCATATTAGTGAATTTGGTCCGCTTTCATTTGTAATTTCTTCTTGAGCGAGGGGTCTTGGTTTATTTTTGAATTAAAGTCTTAGCATCAACTGCAAACATTTTGGAAACAAAGATAATAACTAGGGCAGCATCTTCTCATCTCTCAATTCTATAAAAACCAAATTGAAGGCCTGGTTTTCTAGGGGAACAGAGTCAGCAGTTTGTGATTGGGCACACATCACTTTCTTCACCATCTCAGCTATAATACCAAGGGGACTGTCTCTTCCCCATTGTCTTTTCTTGCCTCCTTTGTTGTAGATAAGAATTGACCCTAAAAGTGTGAGTATTTCTGATCTTTCTTTTCTTTTCTATTGATCTATGTGTCTGTTTTTGTGCCAGTACCCCACTGTTTTGATTACTACAGCTTTGTAGTATATCTTGAAATCTTGGATTGTGATGCCTCCAGCTTTGTTCCTCTTTTTCAAGAGTGATTTGGCTATTCCGAGTCTCTTGTGGTTCCATGCAAATTCTAATATTATTTGTTCTGGTTCTGTGAAAAATATTGTTGGTATTTTGATAGAGATTGCATTAAATCTATAGATTGCTTTGGGTAGTATGGACATTGCTTGGGAAACCTTTTTCATATGTAGTTTGAAAAAATGGTTCTTTAGCTAATTTTGATGATCCCTCCTGGGGGTTGCTATCTTAGTAGTACATATTGAAAATCATTGATTAAGTCCAATTCCCTCATATACAATGCATGCATATTTAGAATAAATGTAGATATTTTAAATTAAACAATGTACATCACAGACTAAAATACACATACAGCCTGTTGAGAAAAAACAAACAAACTGTTCAACTTTGAGTAAGTTCCACTCCTGCTATTACAAGCCAGTAACATGTTGTGACCACAACAGCCAGTCTTTTTAAAACATAAGTGAGTTCTTATGGTTTTAAGCTATCCTATGTTATCATTCCCTCCAGTAGTTTCCTATCTCACTCAGCCTACAAGACCCTGTATGATCTAACCCCTGCCAGTCCATCCAGCCTTATTTTCTGTGGCTCTCTCTCCCTGGTTCCCTGTGCTGGAGCTGATTTAGCTGGCCTCACCATTTTTTTTTAACATATCAGACTTATTTCATGGCTTTTGCCTTTGGTCTTTCCCCTGTTCTTGAAGGCTCTACTCTTTTATCTTTATGTGAGTGTCTCTCACTCTCCATTTAGATCTCAGCTCGGAAAGATCTTACCTGATAACTGCATCTAAATCTTCACACACACACACCCCGCCCCCCCCCTTCCCCAGCACACACTGTCTATCCAAGTATCCTGTTTTAGTCATGGTATGTATCACTAAAAACACTTATTTACATTGTTTGTTGATTCTCTTCTCCATTACCACTGGGGCAGAGTTGCCGTCATACCTTTGTATCTCTGGAGAGGAGAGCAACTATGCCTGGTACATAATAGCCTTGAAGTTGTATGTATTTTGTTACTGAAAGAAATAAGTATACAGTGAAATGAAAAAGTTCAAGGAGAGGGTTCTGAAAAGCTTTCCCAGATTGGAATGGGGTTGGGGGGCTGGTTAATAAGATCTTCTCTGGTCATTTTTTGATAACCTAAGAAGACTCATTTTTAAAATGTTTAAATGACAGGAAAGAGGCACACTACTGAATTGTGTATGAATACAAAATAACTACACACACACACACACATAACTAATAGAGACTAAGGAGACAAAATTGGTAATACTGAAACTAATTTTCTCTTTTTCTCTAATACCTGGACTTGTATGTTCACTTCTACATTTTTTCTAAAATGGGGACTAAATTTGTTACCTTATAAAGGCACAGACTCTTTGTATACTGTCATGTATGGTCTGCAAGGACTATCTGCATCAGAATCCCATTAAAGTGCTTGTTAATGCAGATCCCTGTGCCCTGTTCGGAATTGGGACTCAGGAATCTGCTGGTTGTAGCAAGTTCAGCAAGTAAATATTTTGCACTCTAAAACTTTAGAATCCACACTTCTAGACCCACTCTCGAGGCATGTAGACTCCATTTCTCATGCCACCTTTAAATTAAAAACTACAGATATTACTTGGGCATTAAAATAGGAGTTTATTTTTCTCTAGTAAATTACTGTATCTCCCTTATTCTTTTCCTTTCTTAGCCTCTATTAAAAACCAAAGTGGTAACTTCTACTGAGACTCTTTATGATTTTCATAATCTTGTTATACATGCTTAGAAACCCACAACAGATTTTGGTTACAATGAAGGAGAATTTTCTCTGCCAAATAAATGGTAGGCTTAATGTTACTATATTGTTAGTATTTTGTTATAATAGTAATAGTGTATTGTTACTATTGTTTCTCTTTAATCTCTACTTTGATCTTTTTCATTCTGTGATACCTACACTATTCCAAGTCAGTGTCTCATCGCTCTGCTTTCTTGTGAGGGAAAGACATAGCTCCAGGAATGATGGTTACTATTAGTCAGCTTATTGAAGGGTGTATCTCTGGAGGAAGCATTATGGTTGCTAGTTTGGAAGGGTTAACACAGGTTACCATTGCAAGGAGAGTATAACAACAGGACTGACTCTCTTCACTCATATGTATTTCATTTCATTTAAATCAAATTTCAGAAAGCACAAGGGAAAGAGTACTAATGTGCAATCTATAACTATTGCTTCAACTTGGCTTCTTTCTGTAGAAGTGTATTATTGTCTTTCATGCCCCATCTCACTAGTCATGACAAACTGTATTGCTGTTAAGACCATAACTTTTGTAATTCATTGCTTTTGTAATTTATTGCTGCTTTTTCTATATTTTGTTCTTTATTTTATCTGTCAGTGAATCCTGTTGAAATGTTCCTATGTAACTTTGGATTATACTCAGTCTTGCTCTATCATGTCAGTATTTCTCCTTTTTAGTCTTCCTATTGGCGAGTTTTAACTTTTCCATTGTTATATAGATATTTAGTCATAATTCATCTAATGATTTTTCCTCCTTTGTATCCACTACTATTGTCTATTCTTTTTTTTTTAAGATTTATTTATTTAGGGGCGCCTGGGTGGCTCAGTCATTAAGTGTCTGCCTTTGACTCGGGTCATGATCCCAGGGATTGAGCCCCACATCGGGCTCCCCGCTCGGCGGGAAGCCTGCTTCTCCCTCTCCCACTTCCCCTGCCTGTGTTCCCTCTCTCACTGTGTCTCCCTCTGTCAAATAGATAAAATCTTAAAAAAAAAAAAAAAAAAAAGATTTATTTATTTATTTATGTAAGAGTGGGGGAGGGGCAGAGGGCAAGAGAGACTCTCCAGCAGACTTTCCACTGAGTGTGGAGCCCCTCTTGGGCCTCTATCTCACGACCCTGAGATCATGACCTGAGCTGAAGACAAGATTCAGAGGCTAAACCGACTGAGCCACCCAGGCACCTCTACTATTGTCTGTTATTTAAACACAAAAGTTTTTTTTTAATGTGACCTAATGTCACTTTCTACCAATTTTGGGTTTTCTTTTTCCTGTAGAGCCTTTAATGTTCCAATTAATATCTCTCTTTATCGTATTTTCTATCTTTTCTGAAGTGAAATATAAAAATTAAATTCATTGCTAAAGCAGCCCTTAAGTCTTTTGCTACTTATTTTATCTTCTCTCCAGTACTTATTACATATGGATTTTTTTGCTTTCATATTAGCCATTTGTCTACTCTACCACCACCTGCACTAGAATGTAAGTTTCTTGAAGGCAAGGACTCTATCTTAGATATCTTGTTGTCCAGCATCTAGAAGGTGTGTTTGGCACGTTATATATAAATAATTGGTTATTGACTCACTATCCACATAAAAAAGAAGACTGCAGCTAAATATAGAACTGAAATGTCTGTAGCCCTTATCATAATTGGAATTATCATTTTGTAAATTGCTCTTTTTAATCTGCCATACGTTTTGAAGCATGGCAGTCATATGAATAGATCTACATATATACTATGTCAATGTTTCTAATGTTCTGTACATGACACAGCCTGTACTTTTCATTGGAGAATTCCGATCATATAAATTAATTGGATCTGATTGTTGAATAACTACCCTTACAACATGTGACTTTTCTCTTTTTTCTAAAATGACATTTTGAGATGGAAAAATCACTTGAAAATTAAAAGAGCATACCTCTTACTGAACTTTGAATTTTTCCAAAAATAAAGTCTTGCTAAAAACTTGTCTTTATCCAGAAACCAAGGAAGAAAGCTATGGAAAGTTCTAGCAACAGTGATAGTGATTCGGGCACATCATCAGACACCTCAAGTGAAGGCATTAGTAGTAGTGATTCAGATGATCTAGAGGAAGATGAAGAAGAAGAAGATCAAAGTATTGAAGAAAGTGAAGATGATGATTCTGATTCAGAGAGAGAAGCACAACATAAGAGTAACAACCAGGTATAAATAGTTTATTGGCAGTATCCACACATTCTTCCTATTTAGGAATTAACTGGTTTATCTTGACTCTCAAAGTCTATAAAGTTTAAAGTTAATCATGTCTTTAGTTCTTAACATTTGCCCAAGAAAGGAGATGGAGAAACATTTTTAAAGGGACATTTGGTATATTTTCTAGTGAGCTTTATGTAACTATCATAACTAATTAGCACTTTTTAAAGTACCCTTTTTTCTCCCAGTTTTACTGCATGACATTCTTTGTTTTAATAGATACTGAGAAGTCGTCTTTTTATTTTTATTTACAGGTGCTATTACATGGTATTTCAGACCCAAAAGCAGATGGACAGAAAGCAACTGAAAAAGCCCAGGAAAAAAGAATACACCAGCCATTACCTCTTGTGTCTGAATCCCAGACTCACTCATCATTCCAATCCCAGCAGAAGCAGCCTCAGGTTTTGTCACAGCAGCTTCCATTTATTTTCCAAAGCTCTCAGGCAAAGGAGGAATCTGTGAACAAACACACAAGTGTAATACAGTCTACGGGATTGGTGTCCAATGTGAAACCTTTATCTTTGGTAAATCAAGCCAAAAAGGAAACTTACATGAAACTCATAGTTCCTTCTCCTGATGTACTTAAAGCAGGGAATAAAAATACCTCTGAAGAATCTAGTCCTTTGACCAGTGAAATGCGATCCAAACGGGTAAGTGAAAAATTACTTATAGAAGAATTTCATTATTCGAGAAAGAG
The DNA here is from genome assembly GCF_002201575.2 of Neomonachus schauinslandi. NCBI lineage: Eukaryota > Metazoa > Chordata > Mammalia > Carnivora > Phocidae > Neomonachus > Neomonachus schauinslandi. The sequence goes on along the minus strand of NC_058405.1, from coordinate 122,110,929 downwards.
CTTTTATATTGTCTTACAATATGCAAGTTTAAATTAAATTCTACTCTTATTTCCATACTTTATTAGTTACCAGGAAGAGAATATGCACATGAGAAAGCTAGATTTCTCTGATTTTGTAGTTACATATACATCTGCTTAATATATTTTTGGCAACACAATCGTGTCATTTTTTTTTCCTGAGGTATAATGATTTAGTAGTAAGGGGAGACATATGTTTGAATAAGATATACTCCACAATTAGTTTTGTTTAAGATCAATGTCCTTTTTTTTCTAATATCAATATATTCTTTTTTAAAGAAATAAACTTGAATAGTTTACTTCTGTAATCCTGTCAATTACAAGCATAAAAATCCTTTATGAAGAATCATTTTCCTTTACCATTTTTTAAAAGAATTTTTTTAAGATGTTTTATTTATTTTAGAGAGAATGTGTGGGGGTAGAGGCAAAGGGAGAGAATCTCCAGCAGACTTCCCGCTGAGTGGGGAGCATGGAGCCCGACTCCAGGCTCAGTCTCACAACTCATGAGATCATGACCTAAGCTGAAACCAGGAGTCAGACATTCAACCAACTGAGTCACCCAGGTGCCCCCCCCCACTTTTTTGAAGAATTTTTTTTAAAGATTTATTTGTTTGTTTTAGAGAGAGAGTTCCTTTGCCATTTTTAACAAATTATATGAAATACAAAATATTTTGAATAATTTTATTTATACAAATACCAGAACCACTAATCAGAGAATTTTTTCTTCTTTATTTTCTTGCTATTGATTTTATATTACTACATAGTCTACATTCATATGTCTAGTAGAATTCTAATAATTAAATGACCAATGCCTTTTTTTTTTTCCTAAAAATTTTACTTGTTTATCTGAGAGAGAGAGAGAGAGGTGGGGCATGAGCAGAGGGAGAGCATGAGCAGGGGGAGAGGCAGAGGCAGACTCCCTGCCGAGCAGGGAGCCCGATGTGGGACTCGATCCTAGGACCCAGGGATCATGACCTGAGCCGAAGGCAGACGTTTACCTGACTGAGCCACCCAGGTGTCCCTGACCAATGCCTTTTATTCTAGAACCAATCTAGAGTAGAGAAAATATATTATGTTTGAACACAATATCCTGTCTTTTGATTACAAAAATTACCTTTAGGCCTCCTAATCATTAGATAATTCTTGTACAGCTCCTGCTGTTTGCCAGCTATTGTTTTAAGTGCTGAAAATGCATTTACTCATTGAACACTAACATCTGTAAGTGCTACTAATATTATAATGCCCATTTACAGACAATCAAATTGAGATTCATGAAACTTAAATAACTCCCCCAAGATCACACTGCTAGTTAGTAATAGAGTTAGAATTCATATCTGGGCAGTGTAGCACTAGAATCCTTGTTCTTAAACGCTGTGATATGCTGCCTTTCTTTCTTAAAAAAGTTACAGTGTCCTTGTCCATTAAATCTTATTTTACTGTGAAGAATTTAAGAACAGGGTCAAAGTAAAAAAGACTTGGATAAATCAGGCTTTTTTGAGAATCTAAATGAGTAGTTCACAAGCCTAACTATACACTAGAATCACTTGGAAAACTTAAAAAAAAAAAAAGAATAACACCTCAGAACAATGAAATCAGGATCTCTTGTGCTGAGACCAAGGTATTGCATATATCAAAACTTCCAGGGGCACCTGGGTGGCTCAGTCGTTAAGCGTCTGCCTTTGGCTCAGGTCATGATCCCAGGGTCCTGGGATCGAGCCCCGCATCAAGCCCCGCATCGAGCCCCACATTGGGTTCCCTGCTCCGCGGGAAGCCTGCTTCTCTGTCTCCCGCTCCCCCTGCTTGTGTTCCCTCTCTCGCTGTCTCTCTCTTTGTCAAATAAATAAATAAAATCTTAAAAAAAAAAAAAAAAAGCTTCCAAATAGGTAGCCAGATTTGAGAATCCCTGATCTACATGGAGTGACCAATGGTATTATACCATGCATATGATAACTTGTAATGCAGTGCTCAGTCATAAGGAGGTATTATTATTGGCATCACATTATTGACTCTCCATGAGTAAATTAAACAAACTAAAAATTACATTGTTTGAGTTATTTTAATTTTTCATTAATGTATATTCCACTTTAAGATAGATTATAGAGCGTATCAAGAGTTATTTGCATTTTGAAAGGTTTCTTGATTTTTCAGTTTCTTAAATATTTCTTATTAAAAGAATTTTATATGACTGCCTACTAGAAAGTCACTTATTAAACACTTGCTTAATAAATGTAACCAACCTAGACTTCCTATACATTTGATCTTATGTGATTCTTACAAAATTATGTGAGGTAAAGAAACTAAGGCTTAGAGAGATTAAGTCACTTGCTAACATCATAGTACAAGTAAAGAGTAGAAGGATTTTAAACCAAGGTCATTCTTACATCAAAGCCCATGATTAAGATGAAATAATTTGGTGTTTCTAAAATGATAATGGTAGTTCATGGGAAATATTTTATGTGAGTGGATCTTCACATTAGACTCAACTCCAAATGACTTTATCTACTTTTCATTGGTACCTAGTATTGAGTTAAAGGGTATTTTATAAATATTTTTCTTACATCAGCTCTCTTTCTTTATATGGTAGTCTAACATATAGAATTTTGCTTTATTCTTATGAAAGTCTCTATTTCACGTTACCTGCCATGTATCTGTTTCCTCCACTAGTCTGTGATTTTTTTTTTAGTATTATTTAATCATTGGTTCTTTCCATACACGTATAGTATAGACATTTAATTCAAATCAATACACATTAATTGGATCTATATAACAGTAGTGAATTTTCTTTATCAAGTTTTGCCTAGAGGATTTTTTGTGTAGACTGAGAGACTCAGTAAGGGCTGGGAACAAGAACTTGGAGGTAGGACAGTTTCAAACCTGTCTTTCCATACTCTTGTCATCCAAGTGTCTATCTTAGAACAGCAAGACATTTGCTTCTGTGCAGTTCTCAATTTTCTCCCCTCTTCCTTTTTATGTACCACCCCCAATATCAAAAAGCACAACATATTTGCCTTTAAAGAGTAACAGCTACTACTCTTAGATAAAATACAGTGATCTTTGGTTATTTTTGAAAACCTTCAGGTGTCAATATAGGGGAAGTGGGTCTTTAGAATTATGGAGTGAGAAGCAATTTCAGAAAATTAAAACATAAAACTAAAGGGCGAGGTTTTGTTTTCATGACTGTTTTGATCCTATGTATTTAGAAGGAAAATTTACTACCTGTAAAAAAAGAGTACAAAATGATTATATGACATAATTTTGTTCTAAGAAATGAAAATACGCTAAATTTTTCTGCTGAAAACTTAAATCAGTATATATTAAATATGAAGGTAAGTACATTATATACATATACTTACATGTAATACATAATATTTCTATATTATATAAATATTAAGTAAAATTAAGTATGTTAATGTATTTTATATAAGAATTTTGCCATAAAATTCTTTTTAAAAGGTAAATACAATTATTTAGTATAATTTTCCATATTTTATTCACTGAATAAATACTAATTAAGTACTTTCTTTTTGTGAAGCATTGCCTTAGATATGAGTATTATGTGACAGTCTTTGTTTACAAAGTGAAGTGTTACAGTAAAGATGTTAAATAAGATAAAGCAGTTTATTAGGAATTGCGTACTGCTTATTAGTACTGCTCCTTTAAAAGATTTAATACGTCATTCTATATTGCATTCCATCTGCATTTATACTTCCGAAATGCCCACCGCAAATTTTTGCCGACTAGAGTGTTAAGAGCCCAGATCCAAGCTGACAGTACTGCTGATTTTAATTTTAAGGCAACCATTTTCATTACAGATTTCACCTTCTGAAATTTAACTGTATTTCTAGTAACTTAAAATATTTTAATCATTCCACTTAAGTATTTTATGTATTAATTATATATATTTAATGAAGTTTATACGATTTTATTCTTTTTAAGAAGATTCTGAGAGCCAAATAATTTTTTGTTTCTATTTACAGACATAAGTTTTATGGCTTAGTGGTTTACAAATCAGTTTTTTCCAAAAGTATAATTTTTCTAAACTGTTGTATTACACGCTTTCTAATGCTCATGTGCTAAAGGCACTCTAAGCTAGATCCCACAGACTGTTGAGCCGGAAATGCCAACAGCTTCATATCATGTCTGCCACAGGTAGCACAGGGTAATAGACAGGAGGGAAAGGAGTTCAAAGGAGAGAGACGACGAGTGCTTCTGGCTGGAACACACCTGGAAAACTTCTTGGGTGGGATTGTGAAGAAGGAACAAGATTTCATGAGCTTGAGATTTCTAAGAGGAGGACGTTTCACACAGAGAAAATGATTGTAGCAAAATGTGGAGGTAGTGAAAGTATGACATGCACAGGGCATGGCGAATAGTCCAGTTTGACTAGAACGTTCTATTAGTGCCTACTTGAAAAGTCATTTGAGTATTAAGTGTTAACACTTAATTAAAATTAAGTGTTTAGGCTTTATAAAGTTGCCAATGGCAAAGGAGACACTAAAGCTTTTAACCAAGGAGCTAAACAAGGTATTAGGCTGTAGTTTAAGTAGTAGAGGCTGTAAATTAAGATAAAATTGGCATTGGCATATAGCATATATTGGGAGTTGTGTGGGAAGAAAGGGTGGTATGGCTTAAGTTTGAGCAATATTTTAAGGAAAGAATCCAAAAGACATAGGGATACGGCTGACTTGGAAGAGGGAAAAGTAAAAGATGTTTTTAGAGTTTCAGATTTAGATTATCGAGACAGTGGGAGCAATAATAATGAGAGAGAGGCAGTCAGGAAACCTGTATTTTGAGGGGAGAAAGACTAATTGAATTTTAAACATATTATGTCTAGCCAAGATTCAGCAACCAACTAGTCATCACTGCCACTAATTTTAAGCACTTGTAAATCATGATTTAAATTTGTATATGAGCAGCTGTTGTCAGATACGGGAGGCAAATAGAAGTAATCTTTGTTTTTATGGTACATTGTTGTTTTGTTTTTTAACTTATGTTTCAACAGGAACAATATAAACAGACATTCCCAGCGCAGTTAAAGAAACAAGAGTCATCCAAGAGCTTGAAGAAGGTTATTGCAGCTTTGTCAAATCCAAAAGCAACCTCTAGTTCACCAGCACATCCAAAACAAACAGTAGAGAACAACCACCCTAATCCATTCTTGACAAATGCACTTTTAGGTAATCACCAACCAAATGGAGTTATTCAAAGTGTCATTCAAGAAGCTCCTCTGGCACTTACTACCAAAACTAAAATGCAGAGTAAGATTAATGAAAACATTGCTACTGCAAGTAGCAGCCCTTTTTCCTCACCTGTACATTTGAGTACAAGTGGGAGAAGGACCACTGGCAATCAGACAACTGTGCTACCCTCTGCCTCTCCCATAGTGCATCCTCAAGGGAAGGAAAAAGCGGTTAGCAATAATGTAAACACAGTAAAAATACAGCACCACCCTCACCCTGCAAAATCTCTAGTGGAACAGTTTAGGGGAACAGATTCAGACATTCCCAGTAGTAAAGATTCTGAAGATTCAAACGAGGATGAAGAAGAAGATGACGAGGAAGAAGATGAGGAAGATGATGAAGATGATGAATCTGATGACAGCCAATCAGGTTATTTTCTATTTTTAAATTTGAAGTATTTATCTAAATGCTGTGTGGACCAAAACAGTTAAAGGAGGTTCTTAGTTCGCAGACTTAGAGTCTTTGTCATTCACTGTGTTTCACGCAGCTATGTGCCTGTCCATAGTGAGCTGGTAAAATATTGGAGTGATTGAAATTAGAAATCCTAAGTTAAATTCTCAGCTTTATTATTCATTTAACATTAAACAAATAAAAACTTTAAGTGAAAATAGATGATGCATAAATTAAGAAATAACTTCACAAATTTGCTTAATTTTCATTTAATTCATGACCATTTATTTGTCCTTTCTTTTTCATTTCTTCTGCTACTTATTTAAATGTGTCAGTAGATATTTTGAATGAAGGAGGTAAAATTGTAGTCAGTCATTTAGAAAGCACCAGAAACCTAAATCCCTATGAATGTCCATTAGCAACACAGAACTTACTTAATCAAGTAGAGTGCTCCTTGATTTTATTTTGATTTGCTTTCTAGTTTTGCTTTTTTTTTTAGACTTCTTTCCATTTTTCTTCCCCTTAACTCTCCTCATTGTTCCACAGAAAATTGAAAGCATAAAATATAAGATAATTTAAATTTTATATACAAAGGTGAAATACATATTATAAAAATATTTGGATTTGTTACTGGTCAGCCACAAGTCCAATGGTAAATTTTCTAGCTGCCAATATGAATAGGAAAATATAGTCAGTTATACATCTTAAAGCGTCTAAGGTAGAAACAACCTACTTGCTCAGGGTAAGAACAATTTTCCTGATAATATTTTTTCCTGGGATTCCCATAAATACAACTTTGCATGATCGAGTATGAATATCATTATGAATAACTTTCAAAGGCAATTTTTATAACAAATTTCAACATAGGCAGATGGTACTACACAAAACGTGATTCCACAAAAATTGTTATCCTGGGAACGTTTAAAATACATTCCAAGTATCAGGCCTGTGTTTATCGAGTTTAATCCAGGAATAAAAAATACCTGTTTGTAAGAAGAGATGCATTTATAGGACGACATTCCTAGACCAAACTTAAATTATTAAACCATTAAATGTTCCCACATAATTATTTATGTAACCTGGTCTTTTGTGAAGCCTGAGAAGCCTGATGAGGTCTTGCATCTAAATAAAATAACTACAACCAGAAAAGCCAAGAATCTTTCAGAAAATGGTTTTCTTTTACCTCAAAGCCCAGATGAAAGAATGATGGTAGTTTCAGACTTTTCTTCCTCATACTGAACCTAGTATACTTCTTAAGCTATTGGAATCTATTAATTTAAAGAATCAATTTTATTCCCTCTATACCTTAGTTTCTCTATTAAATTAAAAATGATTTTGAAACCACTAAGCAGAACTCATCATGTGAACAGTGTCATGTGAGAAGAACTGTTTTATGATTAAGGTGTTGAGTAAAACTGATACTTTGAACAAAGAATTTTGAGAATTTGTAGTCTGCATACATTGTACTCAAATAGCTTGTAAGATAGTAAATTTTACATGAACTCTTCAGGAAAGTCGCTCAGTTGAATTCAATCACAGATGCTGATTCCTAAACTATTCCATTTAGATACAAACTGCAAATGTTGGTGATGATCTAGTTATAATATACAAATGCTTCTTTTACTTCCCAGAATCAGATAGTAATTCAGAATCAGATACAGAAGGATCAGAAGAAGATGATGATGATGATAAAGACCAAGATGAATCAGATAGTGATACTGAAGGAGAGAAAACTTCAAGGAAACTGAATAAAACAACTTCCTCTGTCAAAAGCCCTTCCATCAGTCTCACAGCTCACTCAACACCTCGTAACCTCCACATAACAAAAGCCCCAGGCTCTGCTCCTGCTGCCTTATGTTCTGAGTCCCAGTCACCTGCTTTTCTTGGCACACCTTCTTCCACCCTTACTTCAAGTCCACACTCTGGTACCTATACTTTATTTTTATTATTGTAAAGTAGAAGTCAAACCATAGCAAGAATTCTTATTTATCCAGTGTTCTGTGGATGACCTCATTGGAATCAAGTGTTACAGCTAGATTCGAGGTTGGCTGAGAAAGGTCAGCATGTATTTTCAAAGGATATGACCAATTACCATTTTTATTCTGTGCTTCCCACTTAAGAACCTGATTGATGACAGACAGCTCTTGATTTCAACTACCTTCCTGCTTTTGTGTTCAGTTTATGCTCCTAGAATTTAGAATTTGACTAACAGTTGGACTTTTTTGTACTTTATAAAAGTGAGCTCACTAGGTTACTTGAGATACAATTGCATATCTGCCCAACACATAGCCAAAGGTCATTTGAGTTAGTGAGTAGCATTATTATTTCATTAACATGCCACATCTTTTTTTTTTCTATTTGACCTTTTATAAACGTCTAGAGATCTTCATTAAAAGTTTTACATTAATATTCCAAAAGGACTTATTTCTATTTCAAAAGCTAAGAAAATATGGAAGTGTATAGTACAGTATCATGTTGCTTTACTGATTTCACTCTTTTCTTAGAAATGTCTAGTTTTGCTTTCATTTGCCACAGACCAGTATGATATTCTACTAATTTAAGATGCACATATTTGCATTTGTGAAACTTGGCCATTGTCTATGAAGAACTTTACATATAATCATAATCCTCTTCCTTTGTACTTTAGGTTAAAAGATCTAGTAGTGGTTTTGACTATGGATTTATATGAACATAGAAGTTACATTATTTTTAAGTGTATGAGCCAGCTGTTGAAATTTTTCAGCATCTTAAAACTCATATTCTCAATGAAAACAACTGTACCTGGTTTTCTGAAACCTCTATCTACGATTTTCCTCCTCCTTCTTTAGCTATTTCTTTAAATACAAAATGAGAGGAAAGCTATGTATTTTTACCTTCCATTGTATTTTCTGTAGAAAGACCATTCTATCATGCAGACCAAAGGAGACAGGAAAAAAAATCCTCTGTATAGTGTGTTTTGTTGCACATCATCTAAAAGTAACCTACAAGTTGCAGAAATACCTTCAGTAATTCAAGTCATTAAGATATATTATTTAAAGAAAAGTTTCAAAACTATTGAAAAATTGTCATCTAAATAAACTAATCTTTTATGTTAACTGGCTGAATTTTCTTGAAGGCACTTCCAAAAGAAGAAGAGTAACAGATGAGCGTGAACTGCGTATTCCTTTGGAATATGGGTATGCAAAATAAGATTCTCTTTTTGCTTTGCCTCCACATATTTATGCATGTTTGATTTCTCACTATATTTCACTCTCTGCTATTCATAAAAGAATTGAATATATTGCATAGTATTTATTAGAGCAGAAGAGCTAGAGCAAAGGGCAAAGAAGTTGATATATCAGAAAACTGAAATGAAGGCCAACTGCAGTGTTTAGGTATGGCAATGCTGGGATGGGCTCACACAGCAATGGGACTACCGACTGAGAAAAGACCAAGCAAGAGAAGATCATTTGGCAGAGGGCAGGGCGGAGACACAGTTAAGAGTATGAGAGGTTTTTGCAAAGATGGAATTAAAGAACAGTAAAAGCCACTGTGGGCAAAACTGGGGGACGTGAGCAGAGTGTGGTTAAAATGGTTTAATTGGAGCTGAGAAGTTTTACACTCGAAGTACGTGATCCTCAAGGAGCAGAGAGCCAGGTTTTCGGTACTGTTTTCACCTAAAGCTTTTCAGATATACAAAATCAGTACACATTGACACATGTTACTGAATTTGTCCGAATACCCAAAGTAATACCAGTTACGATTTCTAAGAAATTTAACGGAGTTTAATATTTGTAACTTGAGTCTGATTAATTTTTAGTGGAATTACTTAGCTAAAAATCTAAGTAACTTTAATGATAAATGTATCTGAGTTGTATGATTAGGGATTTCTTTTTGTTTTATTTGTATTTTTCATGTTGTCTAAAAAGCATGTGTTCTTAAGTTTTTTTTAAAAAAGCTTTCTTAAAACTAAATATGTTATAACTCTCATTTCTGTTGCCTGTAGCTGGCAAAGAGAGACCAGAATAAGAAACTTTGGAGGGCGCCTTCAAGGAGAAGTAGCATATTATGCTCCATGTGGAAAGAAACTTAGGCAATACCCTGAAGTAATAAAGGTACATACTTTTCACCAAATAACGTACATTTGGTGCCTGTTAAGCATGTTTATGGAAAAAAGGTGCTCTCCTTTCTCAGATAAAGTTCCTTGATACAAGATAATTCTCTTGTATGGGTCTAAATGTACTTAACTTAAATTGATCTTCTCTAAATCCATAGCCCCTTGATAGAATATGCAAAACGTTAGTGTCCTGAAGAAAGCTCTACATCAAAGCTGGGTTGTAATTATTAAAACCTGAAGTGGAAAAATATGTGATTTTTTCAGTATCTCAGCAGAAATGGAATAATGGATATCTCAAGGGACAATTTCAGCTTCAGTGCAAAAATAAGAGTGGGTGACTTCTATGAAGCCAGAGATGGACCGCAGGTATCCACTTTTTAAAAAGTATAGTCTTTAAACCAAAAAGTAGTACCATAACCTAAATGAAGTAAATTTCACTACACTCTGAAGCATTGCCTTTTGTTAGTTAATTCGTATAAGCCATACATATAACTTTGTGGTTAACACTCACCAAGGCCTCAATTTACTATATTCCAGTAACAAGGAGCTTTGACATAATAGATGTCTTTTTCAAATTTTTTAAGTCCGCATTTTCCTGTTTATTTATTTTGTCAACAATTTTACAGTTTATACAGGTATAAAATTATCTGCATGTTCCCGTGAAATATAGAAAAACATTAGTTCCCTGAAAGGTAAACTAATTTAAAGGTAAATTAATTTGAATAGGAAAAATATGTTGTTAGAAGTCAGTCCAAAGGGGAATAAATATGCCTTAGTTTTTGGGAAGGATCTTGTCCATCTGATTATGCCATGCTACATGAGCCATTTTCACAAGTTTGATAATTTGGGGTTTGGGGACGTTTCCTTACTATTAGGTGAGTGAAATTTCTGCTTTTTACAGAAATTGAATTTTTCACTTAATTATATACATTTCTGTGAATATCACCACAACTCCCTTTTTGCCTATGGGTTAAGTACACACCTTACCAATCAGCACAAAGAACCCACCACAGAGACTTCATTTCCTATACGTTTCCTTTAGGGTTCTGCTTTTGTTTCTAACTTGGATTCAGCTACATATGCTTATTATTCCCTTTAACTTTATCAGCTCCATTGAAAGAGGACCTAGTTAAGGAGTGAGGAGACCTAGATTCTTGTTAACCTTGTGAAATAGACTTTGTGATTTCAGGCATCAAAATAATGCTACCTTTTCCCTCAATTTCCTTGTCTGCAAAATAAAGACCATAATAATTTTACTTCTGCCTCATAGGATTATGGTGAGGTTAAGATGAGATCATATGCATGAAAATGTTTCAAAAGCTTAAATTGCTCAGCCAACTGAAGTTGATATTTTGTTTCTTGACTCTTTCTTCCTTTTGGCACAGAAAGAAATTTTTTCCAGTAATAAATATTTTCTAGTGTGACTAGGCAGGTTCTTCCATCCTATCTTACCCTCTAATATTATAATTAAAGAAATAAAAAAAGGCCTTCCTAATTCTGCAGGAGGTTTTTTATTTTCAATAATGTTTGAATATGATGTTTCAATGATGTTGAGATACCTCAAACATTAAGGGAGGTATCTCCCTTTCCAAGATCACACAATCTCAACCAGGCAGAGACATAACTAAAACTTAGGGTTTCTAACAGTGGTCTTTTACATTAATCATATAACCCATTTTCATTATTGTCTATGATTTTTTAAGGAACACGTTGCATCCAGTTCCGCTTGTTTCTTTCCTGGTAATTCTAAAATGCCAAAATATATTTCTCTGAGGCTTAGCTTCTTGATTGAAATACATTCTAGAGGGCGCCTGGGTGGCTCAGTCGTTAAGCGTCTGCCTTCGCTCGGGTCATGATCCCAGGGTCCTGGGATCGAGCCCCGCATCGGGCTCTCTTCTCCGCGGGAGGCTGCTTCTCCTTCTCCCGCTCCCCCTGCTTGTGTTCCCTCTCTTGCTGTGTCTCTCTGTGTCAAATAAATAAATAAAATCTTTAATATATATATATATATATTGATTCTAGGATTTTTCTCTTTTTATTTTTTAAACTTAAAAACTTAAAAAATGTTTAGGGGCGCCTGGGTGGCTCAGTTGGTTAAGCGTCTGCCTTTGGCTCAGGTCATGATCCCAGGGTCCTGGGATTGAGATGCCTGTTGGGCTCACTGCTCAGTAGGGAGTCTGCTTCTCCCTCTCCATTTGCCTCTCTCCCCGCTCATGCTCTCTTGCTCTCACTCTCTGTCTCTCAATAAATAGAGAAAATCTTTAAAAAAAAATTTTTTTAAATAAAGATTTATTTTAAAAAAAAAGTTTAAACTTAGACTAAATCTGTTACCAAACAGATCCTCAGAATTTTATTGTTATTATACCCACTTCCATCTGTACTGGATCAGTTTCTTATCACAAAAAATAGTAGAAAACAATAATAATCTTATTTAAAAATCCTAATCATTTTTTAATCTTTTGGCTCATGGTATCAAATCCTTACTTGTCTTATTTATGACAAAGATATCCTTATGTGTTTAAGTTGAATAGATTGTTGTTCTGAGAGGAAAGCTAATTGCTGTTCAATACATAAAGGATTTTTAGTTTTGTATCAGTGACAATTAGACTTAATCTATAAAGCCTCATTAGGCAGAATAAGATGTTCTTTGACATCCATTCACTTTTTATTAAACATAATCAGTGTTTCCAAATGTGTATTGCTTTGTTGAGAGATCAATTCATCAAGGAAATATGATGAATTACTAAATTCAGAATATGTGAAGCTGCCAACATTTCGGCCGACTGCTAAGGGAAAATATTAGCAATTTTGAGAGCATTTCTGTCAGTTAAAAAAATTAGTAAGTTGGATTTGTTTCAGGATACTTTGAGAGAACAACAATTAAAGGTAAGTAATCCAAAAGAAGTTCAGTGAATTAGAAATGCATATAGTACATATAATTGTAGAACCATATACATTTCCATATGTTATATGATGAATATGTATAAGCATATAGTTAATTAGAAATGTATATAATTATGTAATAATTTTCTATGAAAATGAACAAAGATTATATATTTTTGTTAGAGTAACTATGATGTGTGATAATTTGATTGGCCTAAATTTTGTAGAAGATGTAAAATATAGTTTGGCCAAGCCACTGGTACTATGCAGAAATGATCTGTGTGCGTTTACAGTATGTCTGCCTTTATACAAGTTGCAGAATGGGAATGATGACTATATAGATACTGAAAAACAAAACTGCATATTGAAGGATTGGGAGAAAATGTGTCAAGATTTTAATGATGGATGTAATGGTTGGTGGTACAGTGGATCATTTTTTTTTCTTTCTACTTTTTGCAAGTTTCACATTTTCTAAAATTTGCTTGTATTACATACAAAGTGAAAAACAATTTTATATTAAAAAATAAATACTTCTACCCCTTCTAAAAAAGGTAAACATTCAGTTTTCCAAATGCATGGAGGGTTGTACCTAATGACTTGGAATATTACTCCTACAGTTTTCCAAGCTTCATTTATCTTTTTTGGATGTTTGATAGCAAATGAAATGCTGTATTTGCAGATTTGTTACTATTCTTAGTCACTTTCCTAATAAACTATTTGCATTGGAAAATATAATTTCTCCATCATATTTTTCTTTTTTCTCATAAAGTTATCAAAAATAACCAATATTAGTTCTGTAAGTTCTCCTTTTATTCAAGGCATTTCAAAAATTTCAGCAGTGGTATTGCAAAGTTCTATGTTTTACAAATAAAATTTAGGAAATGATAATTTCTACTAGAAGATAATTCTAGTCTGCAATAGAGAACCATGGTTATTTTGTTTAAGTTATTTTTCAGTCAAGGTATTTCTGAGCTTAAGATAGATTATACATATATTTATTAACAGCAAACATTTGAAAATATTGACTCACTGTGCATATAATACAATAAGAGGAGAGGTATGAGAGCTTATATTTATTGAAATTTAAGTAAATAGACAACAATCTAATGATTGCTTTCAAAATGTAAGAAAGAAAAGTCCTTAATTAAAGTAAATAGAGTTGACACAAGAAATGGGGGGGCACTTTAATCTATTCATTATCAGTGTTATTTATTTCAGTCTACAAATGTGGTAAGAGATTTGTAGAATCAGCTACTTGTCAGTGTCTTCTGATACTTACATGCCAGTCACTTCCTACAGGCTTCTATAAAAACCATGATTTTAGGGATAATAGGCTTCATGGAACAAAATGAACCCTCTTACAAGGCCATGCTTTACGGGCTGGCTACCTTGTAATGAAATTCTGTTAACTATTTTAGCCAGTGAAACTCCTTTGAAAAGAGTTTAAGGTAAGTAGATTCCTTACAGACTTCTGCTTCATCACATTATAAAGAACTTGTTAAACCTAATGTTTATTGTTGTTTTCATTTTATTTTGGTTTTGGGTGTCAGAATAATAGTAAGGATGAGCTCGACATATTTTGGTAAATATAAAATAAGGTTATTTTTATTTACCTAAATAAGATATTTAGGTAAAAAGGTTTCCACAGTTTTATTAGGAATATATGAAGGCTTCAAGATAAATTATTAATGACAAAGATTATTTTGAAATATATGATCGTCTACTTTGAAAAGTATTTTTGTGAATTGTAGAGAAGAAAACATTTAATCATAAATGTAATAATTATGTTTATTTTTTCAACCGGTACGTTCATAAGCATAGACTAATGAATGTTTACTGTATTCAGGGTAGAAAAACAAAGAAAAGGAAGGATGCAAAGAAGGACCAAGTTAGAAGTGACTTAGAAAATGCTGCCTTTTCTCTTTGAGATGTATGTTTTTTAAAAAGATTTTTTTTCTTTTTAATGGTGTAAGGCCATTCTCATGGCCTTTTCCCTAAAGGCATTTTCCATAAAGAAAACTGAACACATTTCAAAACTACAGAAATGAACTTGAAAGCCTAGCTTTGAAAAAACAAAACTAGTGTTTGTAGAGAAACTGAAGAGTACAAAAGACATAAGAGTTAGGATCACTGGCTTAGAGAAGATAAAACACTGAGCACAATGCTGTCCAGCGAAAATCAGGATTTTGTTAGTAAGGAATATCAGAAACTTCACAATAAAGCAGACAACACACAGTCTCTGGCAAGATTGTAATGCTGCTAATTATTTCATATAAGTAAAGAACAAAAGATTGGGAGTCAACAACCAGGGTTCTAATTCAACTCTGCTGTTAACTGTCACACCTAATGCAACATAGCTGTGGGCATATATGGACACTGAGAACATGAAAGATCAGTACCAGAAATCTAAAATACTGAAAATTTATGTCACTAATCTACCAGGTAGGATTTTTGATGGCTAGGCAAGGGCCTCTATTAGGAGGCCAACTGTATGAATCCAAGTGTGGAGCTAAAGAGGTATTTGAAGGTCATGGCTCTTAGAGGGTAACCTACTGTGAGTAACTAGAAAGCATGGCCAGCATTGTGGAATAAGTGTATCAAACCACATCTTTCTCAGTGCTTTTTAGTAGGTGACGCCCATCTCCCCAGCATAGATAATCTTACTCTTTCACATATTTGAAATGCTATTCAGTATATGATAATAAACTATATGATTACAGTATATTAAGAATCCCTAATGCTGTAAAGTTCGTGGTACATAAAGCTCTCACTACCTATCTCTGCACTGTAAAGTAACTAAAGATAGATATAATGCTAAAATATGAAATAGGCATTAGGAAATTCAACAAAATTTTGATTTTTCTCATGATATTAACTTTAATGTTTTTCTTAAAACGAAAAGTTCTGTCAAAAATATTTGATACCCTCATGTTGTTTGTGCCCTAAAATTTTTCTTAGATTCCTGGCGGGGTAACTCAGCATCCTATGTTACTTTGAAAAGCTGAGGCCTACTTTTCTAGGCCTTAATTTCCTCATCTCTAATGTGAAGGATATATATCATAGGAGGTCTTTAAGATCAATTCCCTCTTAGGTATAACATTCAAAAAGCTTTTTAATTAATTTTTAGGAAGTAAAGGATTATGAAAGTATACTTATAAAGAAAAGGTGGTGAAAAAAATCAGTTTTGTTTACTTGAACTGTGGTTAAATTTACTGAAAATTATTTAGCCAGAAATCAATTGGGTAAATGATCAATTCACCAAATGACTAACAGATCTAAAATTATCAGACCAAATATCTTAATCCAGATTTAAAATAATTCACCTCAGCTGTTTTACTACCAGAGGCAAAGACTGGGATAGAGAAACAGGTCCCAATCTGGAAAAATATGAGTAAAGTTCCTCCATTCACTTACATAACATTGAGCATTGGAAAAGTATTAGACATCTCAAGTATTAACATGGGAATTGACACTTAATGGCCCAGGACTGCAAATCCATGCTGAAATGGCTGCAGCAAAGTCTTGGTGATACTCAACTTAAAAAACAAAAACAAAAACTCAGTAATTTGGCAAATAGATTACTCAATGAATTGACTTTTGGTGGACTGGTTTACTTCTTTTACTTATATACCCTTTACTAAATCCCAAAATTAATCAGCCTACAAGTATATAAAATCAAACAAAATGGAATCAACAAAAGAAAAATAAAGACAAGCTATGATATCAAATTAAAGCAAGAATGAGACTGAGAATACATTTCATTAAAACCTGAACATGTTGCTGGCAAATCACATATGGACTTAGCTGTCAGTAAAATGTAGGATCCTAGGTAGACAATTCAATGTCTGTAAGATAAAGTGAAAACAGGCCAATTGCTCATGAGATGTTCAACTATACTTTACCATTTATGAAGAATAATAGAAATGTTGAAATACAAATCATATTTAAATTAAATTTCATATAATTTTTGAATTTCTGAATATAGAAAATATTTTAAAATTATTCATTTGAATTTGTTTTTATTTTATTATGTTATGTTAATCACCATACATACATCATTAGTTTTGATGTAATGTTCCATGATTCATTGTTTGCGTATAACACCCAGTGCTCCATTCAATATGTGGCCTCTTTAACACCCATCACCAGGCTAACCCATCCCTCCACCTCCCTCCCCTCTAGAACCCTCAGTTTGTTTCTCAGAGTCCATAGTCTCTCATGGTTCGTCTCCCCCTCCAATTTCCCCCCCTTCATTCTTCCCTTCCTACTATCTTCTTCTTTTTTTTTTTTTAACATATAATGTATTATTTGTTTCAGAGGTACAGGTCTGTGATTCATCAGTCTTACACAATTCACAGCACTCACCATAGCACATACCCTCCCCAATGTCTATCACCCAGCCACCCCATCCCTCCCACCCCCCACCACTCCAGCAACCCTCAGTTTGTTTCCTGAGATTCAGAATTCCTTCTATCAGTGAGATCATATGATACATGTCTTTCTCTGAATGACTTATTTCGCTTAGCATAATACCCTCTAGTTCCATCCACGTCATTGCAAATGGCAAGATTTCGGTTTTTTTGATGGCTGCATAATGTTCCATTGTATATATACACCACATCTTCTTTATCCATTCATCTGTTGAAGGACATCTTGGCTCTTTCCATAGTTTGGCTATTGTGGACATTGCTGCTATAAACATTGGGGTGCACGTACCCCTTCAGATCACTACATTTGTATCTTTGGGATAAATACCCAGTAGTGCAATTGCTGGGTCATACGGTAGCTCTATTTTCAGCTTTTTGAGGAACCTCCATACTGTTTGCCAGAGTGGCTGCACCAGCTTGCATTCCCACCAACAGTGTAGGAGGGTTCCCCTTTCTCCGCATCCTCGCCAACATCTGTCGTTTCCTGACTTGTTAATTTTAGCCATTCTGACTGGTGTGAGGTGGTATCTCATTGAGCTTTTGATTTGGATTTTCCTGATGCCGAGTGATGTTGAGCACTTTTTCATGTGTCTGTTGGCCATTTGGATGTCTTCTTTGGAAAAATGTCTGTTCATGTCTTCTGCCCATTTCTTGATGGATTCGTTGTTCTTTGGGTGTTGAGTTTGATAAGTTCTTTATAGATTTCGGATATATTTTTTAAAGTTCTAGTTAGTGCTTAAGGTATAAAATACCTGAGAGTAAGAAATTTTATTCGTACGTGTTCTCAAGTATTTTTCCATCCTGTATCTTCACTTTGGGAAGAAAATCTCACTACCATTTCCCTTTTCCATATTACCTAGAGATCACTTCAAACCTAAATCACCTTTCTGGTCTCCATTCAGACTTCTCTCCTTCACATCCAGGCAGTTCTCCCTCCTAAAAGACCAATGTGTTCACCTTCCTTTCCAGTTCTAATTCTCAAGCCCTAATTCAGACCATCATTATTTTTTAAGTGGACAATTCAGACAACCTTTTGTCCCAACCTCTAAACTCTTTTTCAAATGTATGACTACTTGGCATGTGGTCCTTGAATTACCTGCATTGGAATGCGTGCTGTCCCAAGTTAAAAATGTTGGTCCTTTCGGGGAGAAGATTCTCATTTACCTTTAGACACTGCTATGCCTTGTACAAAGTAGGTGTCTCAACAAATGTTTAAGTAGTGGAAACTTTTTATAATACATGACAGTCTTATATTGCACTTTTATAGTGCATTGAAGTGTATATTATATGGTGTACTTATTTACTTATGTTAATTATTCTGTTCAGTCTTCTGAAATAAAACATAAATCTTTTTTTCTTCTCTCTGTAGTATATATAGAAATGAAGGTGTTATTGCTAAAGATTGAAATTAGTAACTTTTGAAAGCAGAATTATAATGGTAAAATGACCTGATCTGTCACCATGTCCATCATGTTGATCATCTATTTTCTTTTTGTCCTCATCTTTCAAATCTTAGTTAAGAAAGACTATTTTCAGGAACCATTTACTATCTTAGTCTTAGCAATTAAGAAAGAATAATAAGCTAACTCTCTTTTGATGCATAATTTCTGATTGACAAAAAAGCTTATAGCATATGAATCAGGTGATATAAATTATATTTGTTTTTTCTGAGGAAAAGCTTATTGAGAAAACTACATTTTTCTCCCCTTCACAATTATTTTGACTACTCAGTGAATTAAAGCTGTAATTTAAGCTTCCAATTTTCCTAGCAGTCCATTTGTCATTTTCTAAAATCCAGGAGTCAGAAGACTATATATGGGGCGCCTGGGTGGCTCAGTTGGTTAAGCGACTGCCTTCGGCTCAGGTCATGATCCTGGAGTCCCTGGATCGAGTCCCGCATCGGGCTCCCTGCCGGGAGCCTGCTTCTCCCTCTGACCCTCCCCCCTCTCATGTGCTCTCTCTCTCTCATTCTCTCTGTCTCAAATAAATAAATAAAATCTTTAAAAAAAAAAAAGAAGACTATATATGTAGCACAATATATGCAATTCCCTTGGCAAGTATTTACTTTATAAATGCCAAGGGCAAAAATGTAAATGGTAATGTCACTATATTTGTCTGGCAAATTTTGGGCACCAAAATAATCTATTCCTTTTTTGACAAAGGTATATTTTCCTAGCTGAATAAAACAACTATTTAAAAATTGTAACTGGATTTAAAAAAAAAAGATTGTAACTGGATAAAAAAGATAAATTGATAAAACCCTTTAAATCTTGGCTAAAGTTGACTTTATTATTAATGAGATACTTTAAAAACTAAATGCACATTCCTTTACATACTCTTTTATTAGTCTCTCCTACTCCAAGTGTCACAAATGTCACTTTTATATTTTTCAATTTATGTGATGCATGCTGGTTGGTGCCTAAGAGCATAATAGAAAAATGAAAACCTAAACTAATCAAAAGCTTCCTATACTGGTGAACATAAAATTGTTTTGATGGCTTCCTTCTTAGTGGCTTGTGGCATGAAAATGCAGTTAGTAGAAGTATTGTTCCTATTCCTTTGAAATCTCAGGAAAAAATTTTTACTTTCTTCAGAATTAACTTTTAAAATTATTTTTCACATGAGAGTTACTGAAAAGAGTTAGTATAGATATTATTTTAAACATATAAATATAGACTATATGCATTAGGTTTTTTCACACAGTCCTGCTGTGACATGCTTTCATGGCTGAATATTGTGATCAGTCACTTATCAAGCATAAAAACATCTTGGTAACAATCAACAACCAATATGTAGTGGTTAAGACCACAAGTTTTAGAGTTAGTCCCAATTTCGAAATACAGTTCTGTTCCTTGTTGCCTCTGTACCTCAGGAAATTATTTACCTTACTGGGTCTGAATTCCCTCAGTTGAAATGTAGGAACAATAAAACTCACCTTATTGGTTAGAGTTGTTATGAAGATTAAAGTATATAATGTATTGAAAATGCCTGGAAGAAACACAGTGCTCTAAACATAGGAAGTAACTATCATCCGTTATGGTAGCAAGAGTAGTATTTGTATTTTTAGTACCCATTGAATGAAATATTCATAGACTCCTGGCCCCAGGTTAGGAATCATGGCCTAAAATGTAACTCAAGAACTTTTTATTATTTTTGGTTGCAGAATTGCCTACAGTTGTTCAAGCTAAATTCCTAGTTTAAGATTCTTTTGAGAAAAAAACGTATTTTAAAAAGCCTTAACCTTCATACTAAAGGAATTCTCTCTTAAAAAAAGGAAGAATGAAGGGGGGGAAATCGGAGGGGGAGATGAACCATGAGAAACTATGGACTCTGAGAAACAAACTGAGGGTTCTAGAGGGGAGGGGGGTGGGGGGATGGGTTAGCCTGGTGATGGGTGTTAAGGAGGGCATGTACTGCATGGAGCACTGGGTGTTATACGCAAACAATGAATCACAGAACACTACATCAAAAACTAATGATGTAATATATGGTGATTAACATAACATAATAAAAAAAGAAGAAATAATAAAACAATTATTTTAGACGGATTATTTTAAAAGGATGCCTTTCTTGTATCTGAACGTATTACTAAGGACAATAAATAAGTGTATTTGTTTTGTTGGACATGTAGAGGATAATAAAAACCAGACTCAGATTGTATCTATGCACTGAGCAGGATTATTCCTATAATGCACTAGCATTATGCTGGTGTAGGTGTGTCTGTTGGGGGACTTACAATTAGAAATCTCAAATATATAATATATACCACGTACCCCATCATCAGCTTTAGAAATTATCATATTGCCAATTGTTTTATGCCTCCATCTACTTCTACTCTTCCATAATTTGCTAAAGCAAATCTAACACATCTTATTTCATCTGTAAATTTTCAATGTGTATCTCTAGAAGATAAGGACTCTTGTTTTCTATAAGAGTACCATTATCACACTTTAAAATGATAATTTCTGGATATCATCAAATGTTGGGCATTGTTCACAGTTTCAATTGTTCCTTAGTTACCATAATTATCTGAAGTTTATTTGAATCAATATCTAGATAAAATGTATTTGATACATCTTTTAAAGCTCCTTTATTCTTCTTACAGTTCCTTTTTTTTTTTTAATTTCTTAAAATTTACTTGTTGAAGAAACTGGGTAATTTGTAGAATTTCCTACAGACTGGATTTTGCTGTGTAGTTTAACATACACATTTTATCCTATTTTTCCTATAAAGTCATAGTAAATAGGTCCAGACTTAATCAAATATAGGCTTGATTTATTTGGTTGGGGGGCAAGATTAATTTATAGGTGATGGAGTGAACCTCCATCAGGAGGCTGATGTCTGTCAAGTTGTCTCTATTTCTGGTGATTGCCAACCATTCAAGTTCAATGCTTAGATCCATGAATTCATCAAGTATTGGACAAATGTTGATATTCTAACTTATTCCTTGATTTATTAGCTATTATATTTCTATAAAGAGAAACTTCCTTCTGTTATTTGGATAGCTTCATGATTGGTTGAACTGATAACACATGAAAACAGTCTATAGGCTTGTCATCACACAACTAATATTTTCAAATATCTGCCAACTTTATGGTCATTACAGTTCAGAAATGGTGATTGATATATCTCTGTGTTTATAGATACATATGTTTATAGATATAGATCTATGTATTTAAAGTTGAAGTCATTAAAGTAAGAATACCAAAGATATGCCAAAGGCAATGAACAATTATAAATTTAATTTAAAAAATAAAATTCCTAAGGTTTGTACTAGCTTTTATAAATTTCAAAATATCTGAATTGACCTAGAATTTTCTGATCTGTTGATCACTTGTGTTTATTTTGTTTCTAATATATTATTTCTATAAAATGTTAATTAAAAGGGAATGCAGTGGTGTCTTTTGAAAGAAGAGGATGTCATTCCCCGTATCAGGGCAATGGAAGGCCGTAGAGGAAGACCACCAAATCCAGATAGACAACAAGCGAGAGAGGAATCCAGGATGAGACGTCGGAAGGGTCGACCTCCAAATGTGGGAAGTGCTGAGTTTCTAGATAATACAGATGCTAAATTGCTAAGAAAATTGCAAGCTCAAGGTAAGAAATATCATATATACAACACTGTAATAATCATACTAAAAAAGTCTATGTATCTCTTATGTTTTTGACTTATGAATGATTGATACTGCTCTCACTTTCTAAAAGTAGATATTTCTGTTAGAATAAAAATGAGAAAATAAAATCCCACTGGTAACTGGAGTTCTTTGATTAGGTAAGCTCCTTTCAAGAGCCATACTCATAAACACATTATACCCTATGTGTTTAAAACTACAAAGGTGGGGGATAAGCTTTTAAGGCTTGCACAGAAAGGGAATCAGCCAGCACTTGGCACATGCCTTAAGGTTGTGCCAACATTCTGGAAATTCTCATTTTAACAGCTCCCGATTCCTTGAGGTGGTACAAGGGAATAACTCCAAAATATGTGGATCTGTGGAGTAAATTTTCAGTTAGAGAACTCCAATTACTGGTAAGTAACCCCAGTCTTTTTAGTTTGAGTTCTTCTGTAGTCTGGATATATCACACATATTTTCAAAATGGCCAACTAATAGATTTAAATCAAAAAGTACTTAAGATCACTAGAAAGTGTTACTTATCAAGCACAAAGTGCTCATAATAACCTCAAATGTGTTGTAACTCCAAACTACACATAAATTATCAACATGAAGTTCCCATGCTATGTCTGACACAGAGAAAGCTGACAAAAATAAAGCAGTTCTGTTAGGAGTTACCAGTTATAAATGTGAAGTCTCTTAAGGCTGTACATTGGTGTCTTACAGTCACAAGCATATATGGAAACATATATCAATATAAAATAAAGGTTTAAGAATAAAAACAGACTTAAAAGACTAATAGGATTTTACTTCTCATGGTTTTTTTCTGGAGAAAAAGCTTGACTTATTTCTGTTTATTGTAAATACCGTCATAATATTGACTTCTTTATTGCTGCTTTGTTTTTATTATAAAACAGACACCCACAACAAAAACTCATAGAACAGAATGCTTCACAATAAAGAGACACTCATTCTCATTCACTTTAAAATAAAAGACACTCATAAGTGGTATCATTATTAATAGTTTTTTGTAAATCTATCCAGAAATGTGTACACATACTCCTATATACACACATACAGTCATATGATACAATATATGTACACATACACATGTATAATATGTTGTATTATATATCTATATCCTTTTTCACTTCTAAAATAAATAAATGAACTTATATTGTACATCCTATTCAGCTCGCTTTTTTCCACTTAATTTATCTTGAACATCTTTCTGTATCTGCACTTAAAAATCAACCTAACACATTTAACAGCTGAATAGTAAGTGATGCACCATGTATGGCTCTGCCGTACTTCATTTAATCAGTCTTTTGTGATGACTATTTGAGCTGTTTCCCAATCTTTGCTATCACAAACAGTCCTGCAGTAAACCGATATTACACATTTATTCATATCCTTCTATGGGCATAGCTATCCATAGTATAAAATTGTAGAGATAGAATCTTTGAATCAAAGTGTATGTGCATTTTCAATTTTGGTAGATAGCAGGCAAACATTGTCTCCAAAAAAGTTGTACTAATTCATACTTCCACTAATAGCATGTAAATTAACTGCCTGGCATATAACTTAATGTCATATAAGTTTTTCTCTGCCATAGTATGTTAGTGAAATTTTTTTTAGCTTATTTATTTATTAATTTAAGTGATCTCTCACCCAACATGGGGCTCAAACTCACAACCCCAAGATCAAGAGTTGCATGCTCTTCCAACTGAGCCAGCCAGGCAGCCCATTTGTGAAATTTTTATGTTATTTTATTTGGTTTCTGTTAAGACTTTCATCTCCCCTGAATAGTTACTAGTGAAGGCTGAAAAAAAGTTATTAACAGATATAGCCATAAATGATGAGTTTTAAAATTAATATTGTCAGTAATCCACTGACTCTTCTGATGAATGTATAACAGTGATGAGTATACATTGTTTGCCTAAAATAAGAAAGCTTAAAATTAACTGATACCTAAAGCATGGGCTCTTCATGCATATCATGCATATATAATACAAATGCTATTAATACTTAGTATCTAAAATGGTAACTTTATATTTGCAAAATTAATTAAATTCTATTTTTAACAATATAGAAGCTAATTACTTAACTTTTACCCAAAGGTTTTTCTCCCTCTAGATTTCAATTTGGTTTGTATTCCGTTACATAGGTCTCCCTTGTTGTGTTATGTTGCATTTTGCAAGTTCTGTTACCTTTGACCTGATAATGTATATATGTTTTTTCTCAACAAGTATATAAATGTTAAATATTTAACAGTAAATAAATAATTATTATTAATATTTAGAAGCATATATGGTAAAATATGCATGTTTTTTCTTGGGAAGAAAGGAATGAATCATTTTATCACCACTTTTACTTCTCAAAGGCTTCTACATTAACAGTTTGAGGGGGTTATCTGAGGGGATTCTAGCAGTTTCTGTTATATATTATTATTCTACTAGGCCTCAACTAGACTGAAAAACTAGACTTAATTTGAAGAAAAGTTCAGAATGGTAAAATAAATGCAAACTTTGTACATCCAAGCCTTATGAAATGAGAGCTCTCTAATTTCTCAAGAGAATAAATGTAAGAATCTGAGAGGGTTTCAATATGAAAAAGATTTTTAACCTAATAAACTTGCCAATACCATTAATACCTTAAATTTTCTAAGATCAAATAGTACCTCTCCATTCCATATATCATAGAACCTGAGATGCTATAGTCATTGCAATGCACCATTATTTTAAGATGTACACAAAGAAAGAGAAGTGCTGCCAATTGTCAGACACATTCTGATTTTAGACTATATTTAAAAATGCACCTTAGTATCAAAGAAGTGTGGTATATCTAAAATAGCCCTAATTGTGTGTGTAAACTATTTCAAAAATAAACTTTTATCTTTAAAATTTAAATAGGTAATTTCTTAATCCATAAAAGATATTTTCAAAATTGATATTTCAAAAGTCAGTTATAATAGATAACGTATTCAGCAACCATAATCTAAATTAATGAGAAGCTGTTGGGAGCAGTTTATTTCTCAGAGCGTGAGTGAATTTTCTAGGTCTTCTCATTCTCCTTCCTCCATAGTGTTTCTAACTTTTAAAAACATTTTCCAACTACTCATAATATAAAGTTTAAGCTATGTGAATTTTTAATGATTATTAAGAATTTTACCCTCCTTCCTAAAGTAAAAAGATATGGGTTGAACTTTTTAATGGTTTTCTGTCCTAAGGGTTTAAAAATAAAAATTACTGTGTACTTGTGTGGGCTTGAAGTTGGCCAATACTTTCTTACACAAATACACACCTAAATATAGCATTTCTTTATTATAAGCCAGACTTCTGTTTGAGACCATCAGTTTAACTTGAAACAAAAGATCACACCTATGCCACATTTTCTAGAACACATTTTTCTTTAACCACTTGACACATCTTTGTATTTTAAGGTAGACTTAGGTCTTCATAGTAGAGTTCAGTGAAAGCTTTCAGTTCTTTCGTGTTAGAAAAATAGTCATCTGGTACTATCATAGGTGAGAACAGTATCCTTCAGGTGTATTATTATTGGAGTTTGCTGATTCTGCAACCTCGTTTATAGATTTTTATTTCCCAGGGTATTTAGTGAACAGAAGATCCTTTTTATGTGGCTTAGGAATTCTTGATGATGCTTATAACCTAGTGTTGAAAATTATTGGAGGATTAGAAATATATTTTAGCAGCATCTTCCATTTCATCTTTCATTAGCAATTCTAGTTTACTAGACAAAATTAGACCCTTTACATTCCATCTCCTTTTTTAAAGACTTGTTGGTAGAAAATAAGCCATAGTAACGAAGGTCACCTCAGCTGTTACAAGGACATAGGGTTAGGTTCTTATGTAAAATCTCAAGGCATTCAACTTTTCTTAAAAGTTCTTAGAACTAGTAGCATATAGACTGTGAAGTCAGAAGGACCTGGGTTTATATCTTGGCTTTGCTATTTAACCTTTGTGAGCCTTAGTTATTTATCTATAAACTGGGCATAATGTTGCCTAGCTCATAAGATTGTTATGAAGATGAAACAAGTTCATGTAAATTTAATACAGAAGTTTAATAAATGGCAGAAATTATTAGTAAAGCTCAAGTAATTCAGGTGTTAGCCAATCATATTCATTACTGAATATAATATATAGATTTCTGAAAACTCATCTGCTACGAAGTTTAAAATAATGTCTAATATAAGGCGGTATTTTATGAGTGATACTATGATACACCACTTTTATAGTTAAAAATATTCTGACCAAGTTTGCCAGCAGAAGAAAGTATGACATTAAATGCTTTCTATATCAGTTATCTACTGCCACAGTAATTCTGGGAAACAGCCAACCCCAAAACTTCAGTGATGTACAACACTAGGTATTAATTGTTGCACAGATGGAAGCAGCTGGAGGGAAATTAGGCAGCTCTGCTGATCTGGGCTGGGCTTGTTCACATATGTGAAGTCAACTGACTCCACGTGTCCCAACCTTCAGCAGCCTAGCCCAAACATGTCCTTATAGGAAAGGGCAAGGCACAAGAGTAAAAATAGAAAGAGTACAGGTATATTGTCAAACTTCTATGTGCATCACAACTGCTAACATCCTGTTGGCCAAGAAAGATCACATGGCTGAACTCAGCATCAAGGGACAAGAAAATATATTTTACCTCTTGGTGAGAGGAACTGCAAAATCACATTGCAAATTACATGGAGAGAGGGAAGAATGAAAGTTGGGACCATTTTAATTATGTCAGTCTATCCCGGTTTCGTACATTTGTCCTTAAAACTTAGGAGGACTGGGTTGTCTTTGAAACTCACTGACATTCTGTACTCTTTTTATTTAGGAGATTTAGATCCTCTCCTTTATAAATGAAAATGTCACTGGATTCAAAAACTTTACCACTTATATAGCTGATTGAGATACTGAGTTTTCGAGGCTTTATATTTGTTCGATTTGGGGTTCTTTTTCCTTTTTAAATATTCTGTTATTCTTAAGACTGAAGCTAAATCACTATTTTTGCATATCAGCAGCTATTTTCCTACAAAGTGGGGATTACATGAAATGTGAAAAAATATACTTAGATTGACCTCTATGAAGAGGATTGAAAGAAGTATCATTTTTGTGTAGTCCTGTATATGGGGTCATATTTGGTGAAATAATTTGGCAGTTTCTACGGGAAAGGGACAGGAAATTTTCTGCCATGCCATTCTCCCAGTTGGTATCTAACCTTAGGCAATTTTCTTAAAAATTATGTCTTTCATGAGATACCAGTTTCACACAGTTATTGTTCTTAGGTTAGCAGTTATGTAAAGTTATTAATAATATTCCTTGAAATTTTGTGTGTTTCAGAAATAGCCAGACAAGCAGCGCAAATAAAGCTTTTGAGAAAACTTCAAAAGCAGGAACAGGCTCGAGTTGCCAAAGAAGCCAAAAAACAACAAGGTGGGTGATTTAAATGAAAACATAAACATGAAGAGTAAGTATTGGGGAATTCATAAGAAGCTTCTCCTCTTCATTCCCTTGCTGATGATATCTGTGCTTTGGTTTTTCACCATAGCAATAATGGCTGCTGAGGAGAAGAGAAAGCAAAAAGAACAAATAAAGATTATGAAACAACAGGTACGTTTATGCATTGGAACTGATTTTTAAAACACAAGTGTTATATTGGGGCTCTATTGATGTATATATGTACATTATTTTCATTTTGATTTCTGAAATAACAGTATTTCACATTAATGTTATGTATCTTAGAAAGCTGTCCTCTCGCATTAGTTAAAATTCACCTCATCTTTTTAAGATTTTATTTATTTCTTTGAGAGAGAGAGCATGCAGGCAGAGGGTGAGGGAGAAGCAGGCTCCCTGCAGGGAGCCCAAAGCGGGACTCGATCCCAGGGCCCAGGACCCTAGGATCATGACCTCAGCTGAAGGCAGATGTTTAACCAACTAAGCCAGCCAGATTCCCCTAAAATTCACCTCATTTTTGAACCAAGTCTTCTACTTCCAAGTTCTTAGAGATTACCAAAAAGTAAATCTAAGTATTTTTAATATCTTGATAGAGTTTGAATATAAGTGGACATCTTGAACAGCTTTCAAACTTTTTAAAGTAGTGTATCAGTAAATGAAGGCTATTGCTTGAATGCTCATATTTTAGTAGGAAAAGCTTGTTGTAATGAAACATAAAATATGAGTAAAAAGTTAAACTCAAGTTATATAGAATAGGGTTTGTTCCCACTGCTTCTGAATGCTTAAAAATTACTACTACAAAAAAAACCAAGAAAGCATTACTTCAGCATATCCAGCATTCATTCTATCTTATGTCTACAATGTCTCTCCCCCATGTAGTTTTCAAAATTAAGGATAGGTAAATGAAGTGATTTTTAAATTTTTATAGGTAAAGCATTACATGACAAGATATTTGATTTAATTTAAGATGGAAGTGTGTGAACTACTCTGCCATCTCCACATAGTCACATAACCATTAAAGCAGAAAGGAAATGGGGGAAACTACGATTTGTTTAAATTTTTTAACAGCAAGTAGTTATTTCTGAGTATGAAATGAAGTAAGTTGTGTTACTATATAAATAGCTGCTAAATAAATGGGTTGGGCTGGATGTGGCTATTTCCAAGGTTCCTTCCAGTATTGGCTAAGGCAGTGGGATAAGGGAGAGTTGATGGGGAATGGGGAGCCAGAACTTAGTCTGTAGTCAAGGAGCTGAGAGTTGAATATGTTCTCTGCTGCTTAATATTTTGTGACCTTAGATGAGTTATTTAACCTCTGTGTCTCTGTTTCCTCCATGGTAGAAGAAAATAACTGCATTAGCTAACAATTTAATGAGATCGTGAATGTAAAACGTCTATCACAATGCCTAGCACAAAACAAATGCTCACTTTTTAAAAGATATAAAAACACCAAACTATATGGTGTACTCCTTTACTGTAATTTAATGTAGTCAATTTTAAACTTCAATTCTTTCCTTAGTTTGTTGATTGTGACTGCTAAAGACACTATAAGATTGACTTAAAAATATGTAGTCTCACAAATAGGTTTATTAAAATATTATATTTACTACATATTACATATATATGTAAAAATAGTTTATATTTCATTTTAAGTGAAATACTATTTTTTTATGGCTTAGCCTATTTCCTGATGGCTAGAGACCCATCAAATCCCATCAGCACTCAAAGGTCAGCTTTGTGATCCTAAACTCTTGAAGTGGCTACACCCTAAGCCTACGTAGTTTTTGCTGCTCATCAAAAAAAGCATTGGGGTCCCAAGGTTCCAGCAACACTAATACAAATGAACTGATGTTAGATATTCATTGATATTTGTCTGAAGGTAGTCTCGTAATACCATTTGACTTATTCCTTGTTGCCAACAAAGTGAATCAAAGTCTAGCAAGGTTTACTCACACAGGCAGTTATACAATGCCTATTTTAAAGTCAGCATTAGATCTGGGATAAAATAGTAGCATGTGCTTCTCATCCTCTGGATTATTTTTTCCACCTAGTAGGCCTAAAATGTCACCATATAGTCCTCAAAGCAATTTTCTGGAGGCTTCCAGAAGCATTATTATGAAGCAGAAGGAGCAAAAGCATTGGAATCTAACCAGGTCTTCTCTGTATTTAGTATTTGACTTTAAGCAAAATATATACCCTCTAGGAACTTCAGTTTTCTTTTAGGTTAAAAAAAAGAAAAGATAACTTCAACTCCCATGTTGTTTTTTTAAAGGGTCAATAAGATATTTTATGTAAAGTGCCCAGTTCAGTGCTTGGGCACTCAATATTATAAGGTGACCCAATATTATAATTTATAAAAAAGATTTATCTCTGCTAATATCAATGACAGCACTACCAAATATATGTAAATATATATGAATCACTTGGACAGCTAAGATAAAGTTCTGACTTAGTGTACTTAAGTCCAAGATTCCATACCTGTCTCTGTGCTTAAGAGGAGAATGAATGACTTTTGCTGACTTGAGAACATACCACCTTATAACCTTATGGTTAACAAAAGCAGAAAAATTAAATCACAAATGTGCTTTACGTAGGTCTCAAGTTCTAATCTAAATAAATATATCAAATGTGGATCAAGTACAGCCTTCTCTAAGATTTTGAAATGAAATAAAAGATACATTTGGGTTTTTATGTTTGGCAAGCTATAATTAATATTCAGTACCAAGTAGGATCACCAAAAGCAAAATTATAGAATGGTATCAGTCTTCTAAAATCAGAACAGTAATTTCAGAAATCTCATTTTCTTGCAGTAGAGCCCTGCAGGGAATCAATAACATTAGTGTGGGGGAAAAAAGGAATAAGTTTTAAAACATTAAAGCATAGCTTCAAAAGGTACACTAGCATCTGGAGATTGGAGTAGGTATTGTAATAGAAAGTAGTATAAAATGTGTTGGTTCTAGAAATCCTAGGACAAGTGCAATTTGCAAGTGGAACAATTTGCATAGTTTTTTGTTTGTTTGTTTTTTAAACTATGTATTCTCATCAGTGCCAATTTGGGAATTTCAAAGGGATTTATAAACATGAAATTGTTAACAGTGTACTTATAGCATATTGCATTTTAAAAATCACATGTAAAGTTCTTATCAAACTTTACATGATCATTAAATTCTGAAACAATAACTATTATGTTAAATTTAGGCAATGTGAATACCTAGTATGTCATGTGAATCATTCCCTAGAATGTTAAATTGTAATCAATCCATTTTTATTTTATTTATTTATTTATTTGAGAGAGAGAGAGAGTGCGAGCAGAGGGGAGAGGGAGAAGGAGAAGCAGAAGCAGGCTCCCCGCTGAGAAGGGAGCCCCACTCAGGGCTCCATTCCAGGACCTTGAGATCATGACCTGAGCTGAAGTCAGATGCTTAACCAACTGAGCCACCCAGGCGCCCCAATAATTAATCCATTTTTAAATAATATGAGATTACTTCTGAATTTGGTTTATTGTAGTAATTAAAAGTAATGTCATGTTATCATGTTATTCACCATGTGAAATAAATTATGGTATGGAAATTGTTAATAATTATTACAATTGCATGGTACTCTATACTTTTTAAGCATTTTAATTTCAGTAAAGTAAAGGGCAAGCACCTATTTTATAAAAGAATAGTTATTTGTTCAAGATCATGCAATGAATGACAGTAACTCAGGATGAGCCTTAGGTTTTCTGACTCCTGAGGTACTATTTTTTCCTATTATTCTGACCTAGATTTATCTCAGATTAAATATTACTTGTACTTGCATACAGGCTAAATGAGTTTAATTACCTTGGTTGACCTGGTTTCTATATACTTATTTAGCATTTGTACTTCACGAATTGTTTTGAGAAATTTTATGAAATCATATTAATTTAAGACATGAATGTATATAAGATGTTAAGCTAAATCATTAAGTTTTATATCCAGCATGGGCAACCTTTGGTAAATGTGTACTTATATCATTTGATTCCACTTAAATACTTTTCACCTATATATTTAGTTTATTGTCTTAAATTATCATTATTTTCTCTACAGGAAAAAATTAAGAGAATTCAACAAATCAGATTGGAAAAAGAACTTCGAGCCCAGCAAATTCTAGAGGTAGAACTCTTAAATTTGATATAATTAAAGTAATTAGTCATGTATCTTAAAGTCTACAAAAATAAAAGTTTTACCCACATGATCTCTCACGCATACAAATTAATATGTTCATCAGAAATTCTCTTTAAATGTAATGCATGGAATGAGACCTTATCTGAACCTTACTTAGCAAGCTAATCTAATCCTAACAGTAAAAATGCAGAAAATCAGACAAAACAGAAAAAGAGGAAACCTCTGAGCAGCCAGTATAGTTGTCAGAAAGTTCCTGTGCGAAAACTGATGTTCTTTACTTTTAGAAAACTCATTAGGACTTATAGTCAGATATTTACTTTCAATTTAGACATAAAACATTACAAAAGTAAAGTAAATTTTCAATGTAGAAACAGTTTAACTAGCTTGGTTTTCTGGTTTCTAATATATCCCTCTTCCCCTGAAGCTACTGGAATAGGGCTAGAGGACATATATTGGCAATAGCAAAAGTAATAGCCAAAAGACAGCAAGGGAAAATGCAGAAAAACTCCAGCCCGCATATATAGGAATTCAAAAGCCTAGCAAGAGTGTGTAATTTTATATTTGAATAGCAAACAATTTTCAACACCTTAATGGCCAAAATACATTACTCTATCGAACTGTGTAGTATAATAACTGATGTTCAGAACAATGGCCCTGAGTCATCAAGAAAAAGCCAAATTGTGTTAAGTGTACTATGTCTGAACAGGCATATGTCTCAAAATTATTTTCATCCCAAACTGTGAAAATAACTTTTAATGTTTAAAATTATTATAACCTCTCAGCTATTCAGGAAACCATTGCCATATAAAACAATTTCCTGAGGACTCCAGATAGCTGAGGTTTTCTGTTACAGTTTTTTTTCTGTGCAGAAATATACACATATTTCCTTATCCACTTCAAATTAATTTTAAAACCCACCAAATAGAAAATATGCCTATCTTAAAGTAAACTGACAATAACTACTGGATGGTTATAAAACTACCAGATAAAGACTTTAAGATTGTGAAGCTCAAATTTGATAGCATGATCTTGATATTCAAAGCGTACTTCATGAAATATGTTTACTTAAAAAAAAGCCTTTAATTAACCACATTGTACAGCTAGAGAAAATGAGATTTAATGTTTCATTTAAATCATCTGAGTAATGGATTTCTTTATCTCAAATTTCAAGTGTTAAAAAAGAAATTTCAAATAAAGTGGACACGTGCATTTTTAATGTGTTACTGATTTATTCATGAAATAACTTTTATCGGTTAAAATCCACCCCATTTTCTAAACTTTCTACAATGATTGTGTTTTACTTTTAAAAATCAGAAAAAAAGATAAGACATTCTACAAAATCAGTTTTTTTGTAATTAAGTTTTGAGTTAAAATGACAATAACACTCAGTTCCTTCGGACTTTTAACAGAGATTGAAGAGTAAAAGCTGACATACTCTTATGCACTTAAGAACTTTTGTATATCTTCATGCTAATCTATACATTAAAAATGAAATTAGTATGTTAAATATAATGTTAACTGGAGAGAAATCTGTAATTGTCTACGTATATGTTACATATTGTTTTGTACTTTGTGAGACATGTAGCTCCATTTTCAAGTCTGAGATGATTTTCAAGTTGGAGTGGTGCTGTTGCATGACTTTGAGACCTGTTTTGCATGCACAGGCTAAAAAGAAAAAGAAGGAAGAAGCAGCAAATGCCAAATTATTGGAGGCCGAGAAACGAATAAAGGTTAGTTTAGATGAGAACATCACACAGTTTTTATTTTTGAAAAATAAAACATCGCTGGTGTGATGTTACACCAGTATCGATTATATGAAAAAAAAATAGCTCTCCTCAAAATGATTATCTTAAAAAAATGTTTAGCACAGATACATGTGTATAATGTGTGCTTTTATTGTATGTATATCATATGTATATGTTTTTTTAAATTTCATTATATGGGTTTTATGTGATGATTTGAGTTCTTTAAGTAGCAAACATCAAATCAGAAATGCAAACTATTGCATAATACCTGTATATAGTTTTGCTGAATCAGAATGATCTTCCCAAAGCTATTTTGTGTTGTTGATGTTTATGTTTCAAATTGTGTCCCAAATCTGATTCTCTACTTAGATTATAACTTTATCTCGGTTAATGTCCAGCAACTGTTTTAATTATTAAAAAGTGAAGAGCCTGCAGAAACAAAAACCTAACTTGAGCAAACTGTTATTTGCCAATAATAAAATTAGCCATTGTTAATTATTGTAATGTTTTGGTTTTGATTTTCTGTCATGAAGCATTAGAGTTGGACCCCCCAACCACACACACACATTCTACCCCTCACCTTCCACTTTTTCTCATAATTAATTACTGAAAGAGGGCAGCTGAGTGATCCTACTGGTTTCGGAAACAGACACAATTATATCCTGTAAAGCCAGGGAACTGTTAGTTACCTTTTCTACATTGACTCTCTTATTTTTTCTTTAGATTTCTACCCCTTTTCATCACTTCCCTTAATATCATCTAGATTTTTATCTTTATAAGAATATTTAAATTGATGACATTTGTAGAATTGCTTGCATTAAGCCCCACCCCCTTGGGGTAGTGCCCTTGAATTATAGCTGAGCGTGAAAATCTTACACTGATCTCAGTCTGTTGTTACTTTCATTCATAGATAGTGCACAGAAATGTATGGATGCTGTTAAGGTACAATATAGTATATTTGGGGATTTATGTTCAGAGTGGAGAGAGTTCTAATCAGCTGGATTTGAGGGTTCTATATAATGTATTAAAATAGTTTTAAAGATACATGTATCAATTGTATCTGATATGCTCTGACCATTTAGCTAGTCAGTTCAGCGAATGTGCCATTGAAATATGCTATTAGGTTATTGAATTTTAAGTTTAAATGGCTACTGAATAAGATCCTTGCTTCTATCGCCTAATCTTTCTGTATTAAGTAGGAGCATATGAAATTGCCACTATGTAAGTAAAAAATGATCAAATATTTGCAATTCCATGTGGCTCGACCTAATGGAAGATTATAGAGTCTCAGAAAAGGAACTTTTAATGCTTGTACTGTGTTCTAAATCTTCTCTAAGAATTATATATTAAGAGTTTCTTATTTTTAAGGAAAAAGAAATGAGAAGACAACAAGCTGTTCTTCTGAAGCATCAGGTCTGTATACATATAGTTATACAGTTGTTGAAATGTACGTTTTATAATTTTTCTTAAATCTATTTTGGGGAAAATCTTCAAAATGTTTTCTTAAAAGTTTCCAAAGTAATTCCTGCTTACGTTTTTCCTTCATCTTACGGTTTATTGCCTTGCTTTGGTATTGGTGTCTTTTGGGGGGTTAAAAATTGGTTTCATGACTCTGTGATTTCTGTTTCATAATGTTGTGCCAACTCTTTCTACCAGGAGTTGGAGAGGCATAGACTAGATATGGTATGGGTATGTTTATTTTTGTACATCTAACACCGCATTGTGATTTGGTTGTGATATGGTTGTCATAGCAATGCATACAGCGTAGCACTGGCTGCTGTCATATTACATACTGCTGCATGGCTTTACAGCACAGTGCATTGCATACATCTGCTTGTCTGTCCGTAAAGAAGTATGATACAGCTCCAAGATCGCTAATTGAATTTTGCAAGCCTTATATAAGGCTGCCGTCTAAAACTTTACATTACTGATGTCACGATGAAAGTTGGATCACTGTACAATTAGATGCGACATTGACCCATATTCTCCCATCATTCTAGGTGCAAAACTGCCATTGAATACAATGGGAATTTTGAGTTAGGTTGATGAGAGAATATGAAATATATTCTGGTTTTATAGACAAAATTTTGGAAATAATTTTAGAAATATCCCTTTGGGGGGACCAAATACGTTTAAACAAAATGAATTCATTAGATATAACTGTGATTTTTTTAATTTTAAAATAAAATGAGATGACCAAAACTAGTGCCTACCTTATTTTCATACTGTGCCTTTTAGATTCCATTTATTAGCCCATGGTGCAGCTTTTATGGTCTTAAATAGCGCATCAAGTGGCAGACATCAGTAAATAGGAATATCCCATTTCACTGGTGTTGGTTTGTGAACCACGACTTGTTTAACTAAATTGGTATAAAAGCTCTAAAAATATATATATTTCTAATTTGTTGGTGGCCTATTGAATTTACAAAACAATAGTGTGCTTGAAATAAAAATAACTTAATTCTAAAACCGTGAAGTGGAAGTGATTATAAATCAATTTCTACCTGACCTAAAAATTCAAGAACAATACAACCTTTAGCTTGATTGGCCTATAGTACATATTTGTGGTTTTTCTAATAGCAGATGTAAGGTAACTGACCTGTTCCAGCCAACCATTATGCTTTTTGTTCTGCCAGCTTTTGAAGGAGCATCACAACTGACCATAAGTAAATCTTGTATGCTTCTGTTTACACTGTCTCCATGTTCATTGCTTTACCTTTTTGCTTTTGATTGTTCTTGTATTTGCTTTCTAAACCTGAACTAAAACATGCACAGACTGGCCATTCTTGTCTTATATTTAGTATTTACTGTGACTTGTCTATAAATGCTAAACATGCTATACTGAGTTTTGTTTTGTTTTGTTTTGTTTTTCCATTTCAAAATCAAACTATAATTATAGTTATTTTCCTAATTTTATCTGGCCTAATAGGAACGAGAGAGAAGGAGACAACATATGATGCTTATGAAAGCTATGGAAGCTCGTAAAAAAGCAGAAGTAAGTGCATGTTTCTAGAAAAAAATATTAGTATTTTTTCCTAAAGCATTGGTTTTTCTAAATATAAATTTTTCATAGTATAGGTTTGTCATGGCTCACTGGCTTTCACAAGCAAGCCAAATATTAAAAGTAATAACTGTTAGAACATAAAAGAATGTAGGAAGGATTCCAATCTATGTGTTAATTTTCTTGGCTGAGATTTTAATTATCTTTTTTTAATGTAGTGAATGGTATTTGCTTGGATAAAAGTTTAATATTACAGCATGCCTAAACAAGTCCTGTGTGTCCTAACTGAAATACCAGTCAGTCCAACCATGGACTTCTGCCTTCAGAATTATTCTTTACTGTTCTATTTGTAAAATTGGGCTTAAGTACTTTCCTTAAAATAGACTTTTAACAGATAATTCAGAATAAGGAAATTATTGAAATAAGTCAAAATGAGCTTATTTGGAATGTAATAGAAAGCAATTAAAGGTTAAAATATATATTACAAAGGAATGCATTGTGTATTAAAACCAGTTGAATAGAAGTATGGCCATGATATCCAGGGCATTGAAGTGTGAGAGACTCAGAATTCCCATACTGACTCTGAACCAACTTGCTTTACCTCTTGAGGCTCAATTGCTTCTTTCTTCCTTTCTTCCTTCCTTCTTTCCTTTCTTCCTTCCTTCTTTCCTTCCTTCCTTCCTTCTTCCTTCCTTCTTCCTTCCCTCCTCTCCTTCTGTTTTTTTGTTTCAGATTTTTATTTAAATTCTCGTTAGTTAAAGGTTATTTCTTCTTTTAAATTGAGATAATGATACTTACCTCCTTGGATTATAAGATTATCAACTGAGATAAACATTTAATAAATGAGAATTAATAAAAATAACAGTTCGGTCTGGAAGTTGGAGAAGCCTGTATTTCAGTATTTTGGCCTCAGCTCTGGCTTAAACTATCATTATAGATTTCTAATATAGAGAGACAAAAGTATATTGCTTAGGAACCTGGACATAAAAAAAAAAAAAAGTAATCTGAACACTGTATCCCAGTCACCTGGATTTGAATTCTGGTTTCAGTGCTTTCCAGCTGTATGACCTTAGGCAAGTTATTTCACCTGTCTGCGATTCAAATTTTTCATCCATAAAATAGAGATGATACCAGTTCCTATTTCATTTTGTAGTGATGATTAACTGGGTGTATATCTATATGAGTACATGTGTGAAGTTTCTGGAACAAAGCGTAGCGCCACCCAGTGCTTATAGTTCCTTATCACCCTGCATGTGTTTGCTGTGTAGAGTGGGCCTAGCAAGATGCATAGCCAGGTTGGGAACTACTAACATAGATTACCTCTAAAGCTTCTTCTAGCAATCACTTCTTGTGACTCTCCTAAATTTCATGGAAGTTTTGCCTTAACATTTTCCTTACTGTCTTTTCTTCCAAACCTGTTAATTATCCAGGCCCACTGACAGCCTCTACACCTAACATAACAGAGAGTCTATGTGTGGATTTATAACCATAATCTCTGAAAAATGACAAGCAGAGAAAGAGAAATGCAACAGATTCTGAGAACTGGAGTGGCTGTTATCTCTGTTCCCTTCTAAAAGCAGTATGGCAGTGGGAGAGGTAGGAAAGGGGATTAATTAAAAGCTCAACCTAATTTCCTCCAATATGGAGCAATGGAAACTGAAGGAACAACTCAGGAAAAATACCTAGAAAAATCCCTCAAGAGACAAGTTCCTTTCTACCAAGTATACTTCTTTCCAGAGGACTAAAAAAAAGCCAGGGCATGCCATTCTGATTTTTTCTGATGGGGAGGAAAGCTAAAGAAAGGCACAATAATGACAATAACCCAGAGCATATCTCCAGATATACTAGAATTTAGTAGAAGGGGAGAACCCAAGAGTAAGAGTAAGATCATCAAAGAGAGTAAATGCCCAGATTTAATTAAAATTAAAATTAAAATGTGCCCAAAGCCCCAAAGGCATGACCTCTTCCATTGGTTTTTCATATTTCCAATTGCCTAGGAGAGTAGGAAAAGCTGCTGAAGAGAGGTGGGCAAGATCTGGTTTGAGTGAAAGATAGCAGCCACAGGATAAATGAAGATAATTAAAATTAAACCTTCTAAGAAGCCACAAAAGACCAAGAGCACCTTTCATGGGAAAAAAGATTTACCTTTGACTAGATAAAGCAAACCAGGTACATCAGTTCCAATAAAACTTGGAAAGGGATATGAGAAACCAAGTACAGCTCTCCCTCTCCTAGCTCATTCATCCTCAGAAAAAAGAAACATGAGTAACCTACACAGTATTCACCCTTCTATCTGAAGTACTTCAAAAAATAAAAATAGATATCAGATAAAGTGAGAAGGAACTAAAAACGAAAGCACCTATATTGAGGCAATACACATTCCTGATTGGGCTGCCCACATCAAGCATTAAGTAATTAGGAAAGGAATGTCAAGGGCGCCTGGGGGGCTCAGTTGGTTAAGCCACTGCCTTTGGCTCAGGTCATGATCCTGGAGTCCTGGGATCGAGTCCCGCATCGGGCTCCCTGCTCGGCGGGGGGTCTGCTTCTCCCTCTGACCCTCTTCCCTCTCGTGCTCTCTGTCTCTCATTCTCTCTTTCTCAAATAAATAAATAAAATCTTAAAAAGAAAAGAAAAGGAATGTCAAGGCAACCATGCCAAAATATTAAACAACAACAAAAAAAATGTGTGTGTGTGTGTATAAAGTAATAACATAAAGCATAATAATTGAACCTCCCTTTCCTTGTTTTCATTCTTGTTTTCCTCCGCACTCCCTATGTGTTCTCCACAGAGCAGCCAGAGTGATCTTTTCAGAAAGTAAACCAGGTTACATCTTAACACTATCCATTGGCTTCTCCTTGCAATTGTAATAAAGTCCGAATTCCTCACCATGACAAAGCAGTCCCACATGCTCTGACCTCCACCTGTCACTCCAACTTTACCTCATACAATTTGTCTCTTAAAAGAGTACTATATTCCGGTCATTTTTGTTTTTTTATTATCCTAAACAGAGGGTCTTTACCATTGCTGTTCTTCCACCAAATATTTGAGTGGTTCTTATTTGTTGTTTAGTTATAGATCAAATGTTAACTTGTCAAAGAGGCCTTCCCAGAACACCTAATTTTGCCTTTTATTATACCCCACCTCTGAAAGCCACATGATACCTAGGCAGGACCAACTAAAAATTCTGAACTTGCCTATATGTAACCCTTGATTCTAACTTTCAGTACCTTCAACATTTAATTATTAGATTGTGAAGAAAGAAAAATAGAGAAGGTAAACAAAAATACTATGAATAATATTTAAAGAACTAATGAGGTTAAAAAAATAAGTAGCTTTCACCTTGTTAACTAAAAATTTCCTTTAATATCTGAAATTATTCCAAGAACCTCCCCATATCTATCAAAGTAAGATGGTAATACAAACACCACTTTTATGTTACTCTGTGTACACTACACTGATCTTTCTGATTTAGTATTGACTCAATAAATTTTTACTAAAATAATCCCAATTTCTGTATTTTTTCTGTTATATAAATCTATAATTAGTGGGGCGGCACCTGGTTGGCTCAGTTGGTTAAGCATCTGCCTTCAGCTCAGGTCATGATCCCAGGGTCCTGGGATTGGGGGGGGCGGGTGTGCATCAGATTCCCTACTCAGCAGGGAGTCTCCTTTCTTCCTCTCCCTCTGCCCCTCCCCCCTGCTCATGCTCTCTCCCCCACCCCATAAATAAATAAAAATCTTTAAAAAAACCCTATAATTAGTAAGAATATTCAGACTTACTTAAATTGCCTTACTTGTTATTTCTCTTATTAATTTTAAAGGATCATTACTATATCATCATAGTTCATAAATATTTTTGTAAGAAAATGTCGGAAAGAATAGTTAGTCTCATGAATAAAAAAGGCTTATTTCCTAGTATAATTCAAATATAATATGAGATACATCTGCTTTCATTATTACTAAGCACTAGAAACAGGTTGGTTAAAGCAATGTGACAAAGTAGTTCAAAATCTCCTCTTTCATTTATAAGAACTGTAAACCACACCAGTCACAAATTTATAATCACTATACTCATATTAACTGAATAATCAACTGTAGTAATCATCAGAGTCTTTTATATGTCTCCCTCCAAGGATCAATAAACTACAAAAGGTTGTTAAATATACAGCTATCACAGAATGACTCTGTCAGCACTTTAGGAGACAAAACCATAAAATAGAAGAGAGTAGTTCAGGTTTCAGAAGTCATCTAATAAACAATTTGAAAGCAGAAAAAATATGTAACCCCTCCCCATCCATGATTCAAGTCATGAGACTATTTTATAATCCTATATTTATATTAATCATTAGTTAGTGAAAAATGAAAATAAGTAGAATTGTGCACGTAGATGGTTTTGTTTAAGCAAACCCATTGTTCAGTTGAAGACATAGTAAATATACTTCTGTGGCATCCTTGTAATATTGTATTTATACAGTGTACTTATAATGTACTTTAATTTTAGAGTTAAATACTCTAAAAACATATAAAATGATTTTATATTAACTATATGATAAAATGTTAAATGTTCCATAAACAAAGTCAATTTTTGAAAGGTTATTATCAATTTAATTTAGGTATATTAAAATCTCTGATTATCTGATTCAAGAATGATTAACGATATTAATTTCAATTTAGGAGACATTTATAGCAGCTATCTACACAGTATTAGATACATAATCTAAAGTAAGTACAGACTTCTATAATACTTTAGGAGATTTTAAGAAAATACAATAACTGGGAGGTTTGATTCTTTTTAAATATTATACCTATAAAATAAAATTTTTATTAAAATATAAAATGTAGGGGTGCCTGGGTGGCTCAGTCATTAAGCGTCTGCCTTCAGCTCAGGTCATGATCCCAGGGTCCTAGGATGGAGCCCAGCATCGGGCTCCCTGCTCTGCGGGAAGCCTGCTTCTCCCTCTCCCACTCCCCCCGCTTGTGTTCCCTCTCTTGCTGTGTCTCTCTCTGTCAAATAAATAAATAAAATCTTTAAAAATAAATAAATAAATAAAATGTAAAGGTCTCTCTCTTCATCATGTGATTCATAATTTTTTCATTTGTTTAAACTTAATTTTCATAATATTTTAAATGTAAAAATAGTCCCTTTAAAAAAAATTACCCTGATTGTTCTATGCATATTCAGTGTTACCGTAAAACAGTATTACTTTTAATCTTTATATATGTCGTCTATAAATGACTTGTATTATTAATCTTATTTATATTTGTATTCTTCCTGCACTCTGAGGTAAACCTGTGTCTCTTAAATTATATTTATGTCTTTGAAATTTAAGTACAAGTTGCTGTCAAAAGAAATGTATTCTCCTAATTATGCCCAGAACAAAGACCTAAGAGATGCAGTAGAATCATAAAAAGCAAAAAAAGTAAGGCATCTTTGCAACATTGTCTCTTAAAAATGTCTTGTTTTGCAGTCTGATAAGTTGTAAAAGTTTACAATAACAGGTCATTCTACCACATTCATTGTTTGGTTTTTAAACTTCTATGATTCTAAAATAGAATAAATTTATTTCATACATTTATTATTATGCTATAGATTTCTGGAAATACTGTCATTTATGCCTTGAGAGCCCCTAAAGTAATCTTTTTGTGTGAGTAAAAAACTGGTTTTGAAATTTTCACCCTCTGTATTTTGGGCTGTTTAGGATAATCTAAATTTAATGCATTTGCTATCAAAAGGTGTTTCAACTTTGAAATGAAATTTAAATGACTTCTTAACTAAAATATTAGTCATATTTTGATATGGAAAATTCCATTACTGTAATTAAGATGATTGAAAAGATATTTTATTATAAATGACTTATATTCCGAGAATTCATTTACTTCAAGAATTTCTACATCTAGAAAACTGGAGAATATGGGGTTATGAAGGCCAAAAAAATTAAGAGGAGACATACTAAATGCTTGTCATTTTTGACAATCTAAAATATAGTCAGGAGCTATATTTTGTAGTCATTTGTAGGCAATCTAAGTTATTGCCCTGAAATTTAACCATTGTTAATGTAAAATATGTTTTAACATTCCTTTCATATTATGATAGGTTTCATAAGTCTTCTCGGGTACATCAAAGGTTTGTTGTGAAGTGACCTTACAAAACGAGAAAGTTCCATTGTGAAATCCTAGTATTTGACATAACAACAAAACATAATATTATAGGGGTGCCTGGGTGGCTCAGTCAGTTGGGCTTCCACTCTTGGTTTCAGCTCAGGTCATGATCTCCAGTTCATGGAATCGAACCCTGCGTTGGCTCCACACTGTGCTTGGAGTCTGCTCTCTCCCTCTCCTCTTGCCCCTCCACCAACTTGTGCACGTGCACACATGCACTCTCTCTTTCTAAATTAATTAATTAATTAAATCTTTAAAAAACTATGCTATTACAGAAATTAAGTGTAGGATAAAGCATGGTAACTTAATTTGTCAAGGAAAGGCTTAGGTGTGGGGTGCCTGGGTGGCTCAGATGGTTAAGCATACGCCTTGGGCTCAGGTCATGATCTCCAGGTCCTGGGATCAAGCCCCATGTCGAGCTCCCAGCTCAGCAGGGAGTCTGCTTCTCCCTCTCCCTCTGCCTCTCCCTCTGCTTGTGCACTCTCTGTCTCTCTCCCTTTCAAATGAATAAAT
Source organism: Neomonachus schauinslandi (assembly GCF_002201575.2). NCBI lineage: Eukaryota > Metazoa > Chordata > Mammalia > Carnivora > Phocidae > Neomonachus > Neomonachus schauinslandi. Next base: position 122,067,734 of record NC_058405.1, on the reverse strand, counting down.
AAAATCTTAAAAAAAAAAGGCTTAGGTGAAAAGTTGGTAAATATTGTTCTTTCAAATAGTATACCAAATCTAGAAGAGAGAATACTACACAGTTTAAACATCTTCAAATTTGGCCTAAAATAGTACTGCCACTTTAAACTTTAGTTTTGGAAAAAATTACCAGATAATAAGTCTGTTTAATTTTGATATGGGGATGGTGTATTTGCAAACACATCAAATCATAGTGTATGCAGTTAAAATGATTAAGAGCTTAATAATGCTGGAGTAGATGTGAGAAATATATCTTAGATATTTTTAAATTCCCAAATATAACTTGAATATTATTAATAAATGTATTAAACTCTGCTTTTGGCTACAAGGTTTGTGTATAATTGAAAATAGAAGACATCAATTATGTCTGTCCACAGAATAAAAAAAAAGTTGAGAAAAAAATCAGCTATTAAATATGTTTAATGACTAGTACAAATGTTAATCTATCGTTATTTATATGGCATTTGTGGAATTAATCATTCAGCCAATGAATAAATGCTTAAATAATTTTTATATATGCACACCAAATATTTCTGTTAAAGACATATGACTGTTTTTTTATAATTTTTTAAAATAATTTTTATATATGCACACCAAATATTTCTGTTAAAGACAATATGACAACTATTGTAGTTGGAAATAAGAACAACATTGAGACCAGTGGGAGAGGAAAGTTGAACTGATACAGTCTTGATAGGGAGAAAAATAAAATCGTTAAAAACTTCCTTGAAGTGTCTGGCAAATTGTACTGCTGGGAATTGAATAGGTCCATAAAGAAACAGGTGAGTAAGTTTGTTCCTCTGACCTCTAGAAGCTTACACTAAAGTGGAAGAGATCAACTTTAGAAAAATAATTGTCCCACAGTGCAATAAATAATATAATAAGTTATGTGGAAGCTCAAAAGAAAAAAGAGAAATATTAAAATGCCTCAAGCACTTACGAGAAGAATAAAAGCAGGCTGTATTTCTGGGCTAAGGAAGAGAGGTTCTGCATTCCAGGCAGAGGAAATGGTGTATACAAAGGTACAGTGTTGTAACTCAGTATGACCTATGGGCAGAGAGGAGGAAGGTGCAAAGAGGGGGTTGATCAGTTTTCACCTTGTGTATGCCCCTGTCTTGGCTTTGTTGCTTTTCTCCTTCTCCTCTGTCTCCTCCTCTTGTCTGTACTCCTCGTCTTCCTCCCCATCCTCCTCCTTGTCCTTTTTTTTTTTTTAAGATTTTATTTATTTATTTAGAGAGAGAGAATGAGAGACAGGGAGCACGAGAAGGAAGAGGGCAGAGGGAGAAGCAGACCCCCTGCTGAGCAGGGAGCCCGATGAGGGACTCGATCCCGGGACTCCAGGATCATGACCTGAGCTGAAGGCAGTCGCTTAACCAACTGAGCCACCCAGGCGCCCGTCCTTGTCCTTTTTCATCATCTTCATCATGAGGCAATGCCTCAAACTGGTTACACTGTCTTCTCAACACAGGTGTATCACACAATGTAACTAGAGCATGGGAAATTCACTGAGAATCATGACATATGAGACCAAAACTTGTGTGGGGCTAGATTGTGACTGTCTTTATATACCATTTTAAATATTAGTTGATTGTTGAGGGGACCCAGAAGCTCTAGTTCTTTGAGAGTTATCTTGTCTTATACAATTCATTAAAGTTCATTAAATAAATGAGTAAATTCACCAAATTTACTACATTTAGAGACTTCATGTTTCCTTTGAGGTATCCCTAATACTTCAAGACAAGAATGGATGCTTGTCTTTAAGTAATAAAGGTCCTACAAATTTCTAAGATTTCTTGGAAATCTTCATTTTATCCTAAAAATTGATGTCATTTTACTCTCCAGGCCATACTATAACCATGCTTTTAACTGGAAAAAATATTGCCTATCACTAGCTAAAAATGGTATCCAAGAATATAAGCCATATTTACCCCATGATGTTAAATGCACTCTAACTCATTGTCTGCATATCCCTGAAGTATTATGTACCCCCAGATTGTCATAAAAGTGAAGTTGGCACAGTGAAGAGAGCATTAATGTCACACATGTCCTTTCTCTCTTTTTGAAAAGAAATGGTAACCATTTTCAGCAGTTTTTAGTGACTAGTAGTCTCAATTATTATTTTTGTAATTATTATTATGAACATCATTAAGAATTCTGGGTTAGTCCTATATGGTAGAAAAATTTACACCAGCTACTTTGAAATCTATAAGAGACATTTGTTTTTTTCTGTTGGTGATTGTAATTCATTATTCTGCTAAGTGACCAAAATGTTTTCTCTTCCTTGGAAGAATTCTTAGAGCAAAATTCATGTGTTTATAAATTGAAAATCCAATTCTGGGGAAAAAATGTTCTACCAATGATAATTTGATTTGAAAATCTATACTGCATTGTGGGAATGTTGCATGTTAATTGTGTATATTTTATGTCATTAGACCCTCAGAAACTGCTTTTAGTTTATGATTAATAAGATTGATTGTAGCACTTTTTGGGTGTCAATAATCTCACAATATAGCTTCTGAATCATTTTCCTCCCAAATGTCTTATGAATCAGTAACCCAGAAATTTAGAGGTTGTATAAAAATGAGCAGTGACTTGAGAATATCATATAAAAAGGCTCTCATGACCTGATCTCTAGCTTTGTATCATGATACTCAGCAACTATTCAACCTGCAACCTACACTCCACTCTTGACACTAGTAGCAATTTCTCAAATACACTGTGCTTTCTCTACTCTGCCTGGAATATCCTCTCCTCTGTGTCTCCCCTGTGGCATGCCCTCCCACAGCAGTCAGTATGCTCTCTTTGCCATGGTAATTGAAACAGAGATAGCTAGAAAATGGGCAAAAATGCTAATATATACAGGAAGCAATAAGTGCAATGTTAAAATTATAGGTTAGAGCTATGAGAATTAAGAGAAATTGGTACTAAGGAGGAGGTGGTAGTGCTTAAATAAGATTAAGATCCACTAGATGGGAGTAATGACCTTCCTGCTTGGAGTGCACCAATATAAGGAGGTGAGGAAATAAGATGTTCATCAGGAATAGCAAATAGGTTGACTAAATCTACATAGAATACAAAAATGGGAGTTAAGATTGAAAAAAAAGAGTTTTGAATTCAGAAGTAAGGAGTTGGACTTTATTTTGATAAAAATAAAGAAAATTGAAAGATTTTTAATCAATGAGGAGACATGACCAGCTTTATAAAAGTAAACCCATCATTAATGTGTCAAAGGTGTGAGGTAATAGGTTAGAACTGCCTAATGATTCCACTGTTATTTCTCATCTAAGTTAGAATTGTATTTGAGGTCTGGCAATAAAGTCCTGACACTACTATTAACTGTAGAGAATCTCTTGACTTCTTCTTCCAGCAGAGTGTTGTCCCCTACAACAGGGAGACAGGACAATTATTTCCATATTGCTGCCATTACTGAAAATAGTTTTTTAATGCTTTTGGAATTACCTTCAGAATCCATTTTACATTCTCTTAAATGTTGTTTATGGTGGCAAATAATATTTTGGTTTTGTCACAGGTGCTATCTTAAGACTAGTTAATTGGAAGAACTGCTTTTGCAAATTCAAGCATGTTGCTTCCACATTCATGCTGTAAATCCTCCCTTGCTTCCTGAAGCTACACAAAAATTTGTGTTAATACTAGCTAACTGTATTTTATAAATATTTAATTACCCATGTGCCTTTTATATATCTGCTTTTATTAATAAGTATTTTATTCTCATATTGTAACCTGGGGAAGGATTGAATAAATTTTGAATAATAGAATAATCTGAGTTGAATCTGATATTGAAAATACAAACACACACACACACAAAGTCATAAGATTATTTTAAAACTCAAAGGGTGAAAATAAGTCATTGTTTCTATGTAATTCCAAGTCTATTCCTAAATCTCCTAAGATAATTCTGTTCATGGAAATAATAACCCTTTGATAACTTTTTAAATTTTTAACTGGAGAGTTTTCAAACACATAACAGTGACTAAAGAGTCTGTTGGACTTGGTTTTCTTTTTAAGGAAAAAGAACGGTTGAAGCAAGAAAAACGTGATGAGAAAAGATTAAATAAAGAACGTAAACTAGAGCAACGAAGATTGGAATTGGAAATGGCAAAGGAACTAAAGAAGCCTAATGAAGATATGTGCTTAGCAGACCAAAAGGTAATTTATCATGTGAAACATCTCTTTAATAAGTTTAATTTTTCCTGTGTCTCACCTGATTCCTTTGCCAGAGTTGCCATTATGAAAGCCTTTTATTTTTAACCAGAGCAGTGGGTTTCCAAGTCAAGGTCTAGCTGCCTTTCCTGGATGGCCACCAATAAACCTCTCCAGAGCTCCTATGCCAATAATGACACTTCTTAATACCTAAGTGGAGCATGTAAACCTTTTTAAATTGAAGTAGAAATACTGAGGAACTCTGCAAAGATGAATTAGAGAAATGGATAGGATTTCTATATGTCATTTGGTTCCTCCCAGGCATTTAGGTACGGAAAGCTCCAACTCCTCACCACACACCCGTAGATATTTAAATAAGTGAAAGTTTATAATCTACATCCTCCTTCAATGCTTTAGTGAGTGTAGCTAACTTTTATTGAGTATGTTTACTACATGCCAGGCACTATGCTAGGTGCTTCAGATGAATTCTCTCGTTTAATCCTCACCGTAGTCCTGGGGAACTGGTATTTATGCCCATTTACAGATGGGAAAACTGAGACACAAAGAGGTTAAGGAACTTGCCCAAGATTACACTGCTAATAAGTGGCAATTTGGATTCAATCTCCAGTTTGTTAAATTCCAGAATCCATACTGCTTATCATCTTGAAAGCCAAGAAGTATATCCAACCAAAGTACTTCATATGTGTTTTCTCTTCCATCATGCTTCACAGACTTGTAATGTGGCTAAAATATATAAAAGTAGAAATTTGGAAAGAGCCAAATAATATTGGTATCTGGCATGATTTCATATACTTATGAGTAGAAATCTATTATGTTTGACTCTAAGAAGATGGTATTTCTCAAAAATTATATTAATGGTGCATATCATCTCTATGATACTGTATCAATAATATATTATTATACTTGATCAATAGCATCTATATTTATTTATAAGTCATATTAATCTGATATACAAATAATGATCGTCTCTTAATCTGTGTAAGCTCTCTTGTAAAGTACTTAAAGCAAACTTTTAATACTCCAGTGAGGATTTAATTATATTAATATTCCATTTAGTTACTTAGCATAAATGCCTTTAAATAAAAATGAAATTATACATGCTAGTTTTAGTCAATTGGATGTTTAAAATTTCCTAAGCCCAGAATAGGCATATATGTTAGTTAACACATTTAATAAGCCTCATAGTGAGCAAATATTTTTAAATCATAAATGAGCTTTATCTCCTTGCATCTTTTATTCTTATTTAAATCCATATGCATTGTATCAAATATATGTTGATTTTAAGCCTTATTTTTGTTAGCTTTGTTAAATACATTTTTAGAGTCATATGGAAATGTATGCATATGATAGGGTTCAGGAAAAGTCTCTGAATTAAATGGTTTTCAAAAGGCACATAAAAGATTTGTATGGTATCAGCTATTATCCATAGTTCTGTGTTTCCATACAATATTAGTAGAAAAGTATTTGATTAGTTATTTCAGTAAATGAAGGGTAGGGGAACATTTTTGAACAAGACAAATTCAGAGAAATAGAAATACTTACAAGTCACATTTTTTTCTACTCAAAGTTTAAGATATAATTATTGAATCCATTCATGTAGAATAATATTTTTAATTTAGATTACCTATTTACTTAATTTTTAAAATGTTTATGACAACTAGTACTACAGTTTATTAAAATGTTAATATGTAAACATATTTGAGGAGGCGCAAAAGAGACAGCTTTCTAATTTTTTTATTGAAACTCAATATTAATGTTTCGCTACATATAGGAAACCTAAAGATTGTTAGTTGCAGTATAACTGGGTTCTTGATAGGGTCATGGGTTCTGATCATGTTGACCTAGTAATTTGTCCACATTCATTAGCCAAAAATGCCACCATGCCCAACCAAACAGCCCACAGATGCACACCGTTAGTTTCTGAGCTCCCAAAGTAGCGTGAGATATAAATTGGTCTCCATCATTAGAAGAAATCAGTACTCCACTAAAGTACGTCCATGGGAAGGTACTTTTGAAATGTTTCTTATGTTATCTAGTTTTTGCTCCAGCCATATAAACCAATGTTTATCAATATGTAAGTTAGTTAAAATCAGTGTTCTCTTTTGCAGAAATCTCAGTTCATGTTGGGTTCAACCAAAATTTACTGTTGGTGACTTGCATTCAAGAGCCTATCTATACTTAATACCATGGGGTTGTGGTATTGTGTGCCCCTGGGGGATTTACAATCCAAAGGGAAAATCACGGGTATGATGCAGGAAAAAGAAAGACAGCAACTTCTTCTACTTCAGAAGATATAAAATCATGGCTTTAAAATGACTTATTTATTATTTTGTTTTATGTGCAGCCTTTGCCAGAGTTGCCTCGTATTCCAGGACTTGTTCTCTCTGGAAGTACATTTTCAGACTGTCTCATGGTGGTGCAGTTCTTACGAAACTTTGGTAAAGTTTTGGGCTTTGATGTGAATATTGATGTTCCAAACCTGAGTGTTCTTCAAGAGGGATTGCTAAATATAGGGGACAGCATGGGTGAAGTACAAGACTTGCTTGTGAGGCTCCTCTCGGCTGCTGTATGTGATCCAGGTCTAATTACGGGATACAAGGTAAAAAAACCAAAATGTAAGTTTTTTTAAAATTTGTACTATTGGTGCATTGTTAGCTGGCTTTAGCATATTAGCAGAAGATTGTATGGATTGATCCAGTTTTTTTCTACACATCTCACAAAGTTAAGTGTAGATCTGCTTCAGGTTAAATTGGTACAAACCTAGAAAAACCTGGTTCATAAAGCCTAATATAGATAATTCCCAAATTATTCTTTTCCTCTAGCTGTCAACAAAAAACAAGCTGATTTAAAGAAATACCCATGTGATATGAGACAAAACAGAATTCATAATTCATAAAGCAGTTAGAACTTATGTGTGCCTTCTGAAATTATACTGTGTTCTCTCTGAATCACTGTGAATAACAAGGCTGATCAAAGCACCTATAGACCAGCACATGAAGACTCAATGTGGATACCCAATAAGTTCAAATTTATCTTAATTTCAACTAAGGTACACATTTTGGTCAGCCTTGCTATAGATAATATTGTAGAGTGAGAAGCTTCCAGATGCATCTGTTAATTTCTCCTCCATCTCCCTGTTCATTTATTATTGCAGCCAATAGAACCCATGACACCAGACAGCCAGAACACAATAGTAGTGCTCTTGAACCTACCCCTCACTACTACTGATAGAATGTCTAGATAAAGCCTGGAAAAGCTTAGGATAGTCTCTATAGTCAAAGAAGGTGTGATAGACTATTTCTACCCATGAGTTTACATACTATTCTCCCTGCCTAACTTTTTTTTTTATTATGTTATGTTAATCACCATACATTACATCATTAGTTTTTGATGTGGTGTTCCATGATTCATTGTTTGTGTATAACACCCAGTGCTCCATTCAATACATGTCGCCTTTAATACCCATCACCGGGCTAACCCATCCCCCTTCCCCCCTCCCCTCTAGAACCCTCAGTTTGTTTCTCAGAGTCCATCGTATCTCATGGTTCGTCTCCCCCTCTGATTTCCCCCCCTTCATTTTTCCCTTCCTGCTATCTTCTTTTTATTTTTTTTAACATACAATGTATTCTTTGCTTCAGAGGTACAGGTCTGTGATTCAACAGTCTTACACAATTCACAGCACTCTCCATAGCACATACCCTCCCCAATGTCCATCACCCAGCCACCCCATCCCTCCCACCCCCCACCACTCCAGCAAACCTCAGTTTGTTTCCTGAGATTAACTTTTAAGCTAGGGCTTGAAGAAGGAATAGAAGGATTACAAGTACTTAAATACTTGGCTATCAATTGCCTATTTTTAATCTCCACTCCATCGAAAATTATTGAATAAAGTCCTTGTCAGTAATATCTAGATCATGTAATATCCATATTTTAAAATCTTACTGTTTTCATGTCATGAATGGTTATGATCAATAATGATAAAAATGTCAAACTTTTATAGGCCAAAACAGCTCTTGGAGAACATTTGCTAAATGTTGGTGTGAATCGAGACAATGTTTCCGAGATTTTGCAGATTTTTATGGAAGCCCATTGTGGACAAACTGAACTTACTGAAAGCCTGAAAACCAAAGCTTTTCAGGCTCATACTCCAGCACAGAAAGCTTCAGTCTTGGCTTTCCTGATCAATGAACTGGCATGCAGTAAGAGTGTGGTGAGGTAAGCATATACCCAGACTTTTCTGGTGATTGTTTCCTGTTTTGAATTTGTCTAATCACAAAATAATACAAATTTCTTGTCGAAAATTTTGAAGTAACAGACTAATGCAAAAAATTTAAATTTATACTTGATCTCACCATTCAGAGGTGACTGCTGATAGTAATATTTTAATGTATTTCTTTGCAGTCTATTGAAACAAAAATTTGAATCATACTGTATACAGTCTTTGTAACTTGTTTTGTTTATATAGTAATTTTGTTATTTATTTATACACTGAAATGTAAAAATACTTTTTTTTGCTGTAGTGTCAAAAATGAAAGAATCCAGAATTTTTCTTTTTTTGATGTCTTTCAATGATAGATGACTACCTGATTTTCCTTAGTAGCCATTCCTAGACTTATCCAGCTACTTTTTATTTTATTATCTACTATTATCTACTAATGCAATCTTAATATTTTTAGCTTATTAATTTATTAATTTGTCCTTTTAAAAAAAAACAACTATCTCATTTAAGAGTCAAAGTACTCCACTCTTGTATTTCAAGATTTGGTAAACAAATCCACGTTCATCTTGTTCTTGCTATTTATTATTTTACAGATTTAAATATGTTACTTTTAGTCCTTTACCTTTGTAGGAAAAGGATCAATCCAAATATTTTGGAGCTATGCATTTCTACCATTACTGGACATTTTAAGTTTTCTATATATCTCTAAGATAGGATAATATATTAATATAATTTTCAATTGTTTTTGCTATTCATAGGCAATCATCATTTATACTTACCAAAAACTGCATCAATATGCTTATTACCAAATTAATGTATTACATAATGGATTAATTTATGTCTTCCAATTTTTGCATTGACAGTGAAATTGACAAGAACATTGATTATATGTCAAACTTGAGGAGAGATAAATGGGTAGTAGAAGGTAAACTTCGCAAGTAAGTCCTGTTTTATTAAAATTAGTTTACTGTTTTTCCTTTGTACAAGTTCCCCTGTAAAACATACAATTTGGAAAGATAGAATTTCAACTTTATTTTGTCTTAGAATTACAAAAGGTAAAGCTTTATAAAGATGAGGTATGTAATTAATGAAACTCAGGGTCAGAATCTGCAGTGGACAAAAGATATAATGAGATTCATTGAGCTCATATTCTTCAAACTTAGAAAACAGTCCATTTATCTTCTTTATTTCAAAGAAGTCAAGTAATCGCATTTTCTAAAATTTTGCTATCAGGCTACTTTTGTCATAAACAGAGCCTGTTTGAAACTACCACTTTTTTTTTAATTGCTTTCTAATTAAAGTTTGCTTTTACAGAGGGTCTAACATATCCAAATGTATTCAGCATTAAAACTTAATTAGCTTCCTGCCAGGAAATACAATGCTGAAATTATTCAACTTCTATGTTAAGAGGATAGTTTCTTTGCAGTAATTTGAATTGAATTTATTCAGTCTGATAGTATGAGATCAGGAATTATCACTTGGCCTTTGCTAGAGTTAATCTTCAGCCTTCTAAGTTTTATTTTTTTAAATGTGTTCTAATTCCAAAGAGATATCCTGAATAATTCTTAAAGTTAATATATTCTATTATTTCTGGAAATATGTTTGTTAACTTCCTTAATTCTAATTTTTATTGTCATTGATTTATTCCTTAAAACTCATGCTGTGCTCTTTGGGACACCTGGGTGGCTCAGTCAGTTAAACGTCCAACTCTTGATTTCAGATCAGGTCATGATCTCAGGGTCATGAGATCGAGCCCTGGGTCGGGCTATGTGCTGGACATGGAGCCTGCTTGAGATTCACTCTTTCTCCCTCTGCCTCGGCTCCCCCTTCCCCCGCAATGTGCATGCTCTCGATCTTTCTCTGTCTTAAAAAAAAAAACAAGGGGTGCCTAAGTGGCTCAGTCAGTTAAGCGTCTGCTTTCAGCTCAGGTCATGATCCTGGGATCAAGCCTGCTTCTCCGCCTGCCCCTCCCCCTGCTTGTGCTCTCTCTCTCTCAAATAAATAAATAAAATATTTTTTAAAAACTGTTATGCTCTCTAAAAAGTAGAGCGAGAAGACTTTACCATATCATTTTTTTTCATATTTAAAGGCTCAGAATCATTCATGCTAAGAAAACAGGCAAAAGAGACACTTCAGGTGGCATTGATCTTGGAGAAGAACAGCATCCATTGGGCACACCCACACCAGGACGCAAACGAAGAAGGAAGGGAGGTGACAGTGATTTTGATGATGATGATGACGATGATAGTGATGACCAAGCTGATGAAGATGATGAGGATGAAGAAGATAAAGATGACAAAAAAGGAAAGAAGACTGATATCTGTGAAGATGAGGTAATTAAATTTAAGTTGATTTTAAACCTAAGACTGCATAACATATTGAAAAATAACACAGATTTTGGAGTCAAATGAATTTGTGTTCGAATTCCATTTTGACAATTACTTCCCTCAGTTTCTTCATCTGGAAACTGAATGTTATAATATTGACCTCATCAAGTTTTTTGTGAGGTAGATACTGAATACAGTGCCTACACATAGAAGGCACTTACACTGCATAAAAGAAGTTAAGTTTTTCTTTTTATATAATGACTTGAGCATTCTCCAGAGAACTATGCAGATTCTTAACTTTAGGTATTCTCTTTTATTCTGGTAACATAATATCTTTCATTTGTACAATCCTTCATGCCCTAAAAGTGTTGTCAGGTTTAGTGAGATTGGTGTATTTCTTAAATACCGGTTTATTATGTGCCTAGCTATGAGCACTTTTGATCAAAGAGGAATAAGACACTGGAAGTCCCCTCTCAATTTACAGTCTCACTGAGGAATATTTGAAATAAGAAAATGTAATGTGTTAAGTGTTCACTGATTTGATAGCAGTATTTACAATGTGCTAGTCAGGTACAAAGGAAGAGCATTTAACCTTTTTGAGGAATAAATTCTCACAAAGGCTTTCTGGACTCATTAGCTGAGCTACCAGGTGGGCTACATGTTGATCTGGGGAAGAATCTACAGAAAAGTGTTCCAGGCAGAGAGAACAGCATGAGCGAGGACACAGAAGCCTGAAACCACAATGTGCTTTAAGGGGATTACAGGTGCTTCAGTGTTACTGGAGAGCCTCATATCTAACCGCTGTGTACTAGGATTTTATACTTTTTTTGGTGATAGGAAGCCATTGAAAGGTTGTAAGTAAGGTAAGGACATGGTCAGTCTTGAATTTGAAGTGACTCACTATGGCAGTTCTGCAGAAGATAGAAACAGATTTGGGTAGGGCAAGATCAGAGGTGGGAAGATCAGTCAGGAGATAGTGCAGTAGTTTAGATGAGTTGTGAGGCGTCCACACACTAGACCAATGGTAGTTGGGATAAAGGAAGAAAGGGTTCCATAAATATTTAGTGGAAAGAATGAGTAGTATTTGAAGATGGGCTGTGTAGGTTGATGGAGGGGTAAGATTGATTCCCAACTATCTGGCTTGGTAGACTGCATGCTATTGTTGCCATTACTGAGAGAAATCAGGAGCAGCAGATTAAATAGATGGTAGGGGAGGACGGGAGGAGGGAACAAATCGCTGAAGACAGGAAATGATGGTAGCCTTATTTTAGACTTGTTAAGTTTGAAGTGCCTATGCAGAAGTCAGCAGTCAGTTGGATTTAAGAATCTGAAGCCTGAAGAAAAGGTCAGTCTTGAAAATATAGATCTAGAGGTTATTAGCACATAGACAATAATTTAAAATCATAAAGTGGATAAGTTTTCACAGGGGGATTGATTTAGTGAATAGAGTAGTGGACTGACTTTGGAAACCCAGGGGACATCAATATTTAAGAGCTGAAGAAGAATATTTTTGCTGAAGAAAAAATAGTCAGGTAGGAGATTTCTCTAGTGGGTCAGGAATCCCCAAGATCACCTCCAGAGTCAGTGATTTAGTAGGAGAACTCACAGAACTCAGAACCTAGTCATGCTATGCCAATGAATTCTTAGAGCAAAAGGAAACAAAGCACAACCAGAAAAGGCATATGAGCCAAAATCCAGAGGAAAGCAGGCTCAACTAGAACTTCTAAGAGTCTTTTCTTAGGGAGTGACACAGAATGGGCTTATTGCTTTCAGCAATAAGTTGTGACATACGTGAAACGTTGTGTACTAAGGAAGCCCATTAGAGACTTGGTGCCCAGAGTTTTTACTGGGGGCTGGTCACATGGGCATCCCCTGCATAGCATCGGCCAAAATTCCAGACTCCCAGAAGAAAAGTATCAACCACATTGTTAGCACAGTTTAGTGAGCCAGTCTTATCAGAGTGAAGGAAACCCTTCGAAACCCAAGTTCCCAGACACCAAGGGCCAATCTTATGAGCAAGCCTTTCAGAGGACAGCAGTCAGGCCCACAATGTTAACTCTTTTCTACTCATGTAGTAATAAAAATCAAGAAAATCAAACATTTCAAAAAGGAGAGAGTGATAAACAGTATGAAGGCAGCAGGAATCCCATGTGATGAGGACTGAAAGTATTCACTGAAGTTGGCAATGTGGACTCATTGGTAACCAGTGCCAGCACAATTTCATTAGAGGGGTAGGAGTGGAAACCAGGCTATGAATGAGAAAAATAGAAAGTGAGAAAGTGAAAATGACTGCTTTAAGCATTGTACCTCGGAAGAAAGGGTAGTTAGTTCCTAGAGGTAGACAAAGACCAAGGATTTTTCAGATGTGAAAGACATGAGATGATTTTTGGTTGAAGGGAGTCAATAAAATAAGAGAGGGGGGTTGAAGATTAAAGAGATGAAGAGAATAATTAATGTTATAAAGTCCCTAAAGATTTTGGAGGGTATTCAATCAAGGTGGAGGGGCTAGCTTTGAAGAGTAGGCTACAGGGAAGAAGGCAAGGTCATAGAGGGTGGGTGGGTGGGTGTGTGTGTGTGTGTGTGTGTGTGTGTGTGTGTGTGTGTGTTTAAGGTAAGCTACCATAAGCCACAAGCCACAGAAATAGACATGTATAAAAGGGAAATAAAGGTTAAAGTTCACTTTTTACCACAGAAATAGACATGTATAAAAGGGAAATAAAGGTTAAAGTTCACTTTTTACCAGAAAAGAATGCTAGAAATACTGATAAGCCTGCAGAATGATACTCAAAAGACAATATACGGTCAATCACTCCTTTTGCCCTCAATTCTGGGAGTATTTAACTAAGGAAGTCAAGAAAGAATTTTTTTTTTAAAGATTTTATTTATTCATTTTCAGAGAGAGAGAGAGAGAGCATGAGCACAAACAGGGGGAGTGACAGGCAGAGGGAGAAGCAGGCTCCCTGCTGAGCAAGGAACCCAATACGGGACTCAATCCCAGGACCCCAGGTCATGAGCCAAAAGCAGACGCCCAACCAACTGAGCCACCTAGGCATCCCTTGAGAAAGGATTCTTTTCCTTTCCTACATCAACTGTGTACTGCTGGAGAAATAAGGAAAGAAGACTTAGAGGGATGAATTTATTGATAGAATGTATGAAAATAATACCTAATCAAGACCAGTGATGAATTACTGAATCAAAATTTTGACTGAATCTGGATAATGTGGAGGAACTTAACAAGATCATGTGCTATACAGGTCTCTTAAGTGAAAAGAGCATACATGCAAAATGTTTTCATAAATTCTTCCCCATGTTATATTTTAAACCAAAATGATAAAAATCACTAGAATGAGCTTTACTTCTTTTGAGTACCAATCTGAAAAGGAACTATATTGAGATTCCTTGCAGAAATTAATTATTTCATAATGTTGTACTTTTGAAACCACTTGGTCATATATTTTCATGTTGTGATAAATAATGTGAAGAGTATATAATTTGGATATCAGAATTGTAATTACTCAAACAAAAGAAACCATTTATAACCAGTCTGTGCTTCATTTCGCAAGTGGAGCTATCTCTATAGCAGGAATTAAACCTTTCTGACCAATATTAATCACCTTTTCATAGAATTAGGATCAGTCTTCAGCACTTAATGTTATAAATTGTTTTGAAGTGTTAACTCCCATAAATTTTAAAACTCTGTATTGGGATTTCAGTGTATTCTACTGGGTAGTTATCCCACTAAATTAGAGTTTATTTACAGAAATTATTTGTTTTGCCTGGCTGTTTTTTTCACATGGAAAATTAACAAACCATACGTTTTTTTTTCTTTAAGGGAGATTAAAAATCATTATTAATTATTTAAAAATCATTATTAGTGTTTTTTAGGCCAGATGTATTATTTAAAGTGGTACTTTATTTTTTTATGAGTGTTGAACTATAGCGTTAATTAGATTGTAGGGTTTCATTGATCAGAATCCTGGCAAATGTATAGCTTGTTATTAATATGAGAAAACAGTTTAAAAGCTTTTTAAAAATAATAAATATTTTAGGACCTAAGAAGGCAAATTAGCAATTCATTTAAATGATTTGAGAGCTGTTCCTCATAATGGGGAACTGGCAGCCACTTCTCAATTTCCTATTAAATAAAATTTTAACTAATGAATCTGACTGGTAAGATAGGCACCTTATTCCTCCAAAAATAGATTTGGCCTCTTGATTAAAGTATAGGTCATGTCAGTAGTTATACTTCTTAAAAGATTAATTGCAGAGACCCACATGATCTCTTTCAGTTAGAAAATACGGCCCTTGACTAGGTCATAGATAGCCCTTTGCCTCAAACATGATCCCCTCTTCTCACTTTTCATTCCTTTAACACATGGAGTCTCTCTAATACTTAGATTTGTGTTGAAACTTTTGTGAGCCTTAACTTCACAATTAGGCATGTAAGGTTATGTGGACAATTAAACTCCAGCGTATAGGGACATATAATGGCCCTCTCTATTGGATGATAAACCATGGAGAACCATGGCAGGGATTCTGTGTTCTTAATTTTGTTGTTGTCTTTCTCTCTGGTCTTTCAAGTTCCTTTATATTTCTTAAAATTATAAGGACTATTAGCCAAAGCTCCTTTAAATAAAACTTTAGTTGACATTTTACTTCTTTTCCATCATAGGAAGAGTCTTAGAAATGGCAGTTAGTTAATTTGGCTGATACATAGCTACTTCGATGACTTATTTCAAATATTTGTTGATTGAATTGTATTTTTACATAAGCAAATTATCAAACATTTATCCTTTGGTTAAAAGATCAGTTTAGAATCCTATAGATATGTAAGTATCTATTTGAGAGTCAAGATTTAACGATTTTAGGTTTCTTAAAATCCAAAATAGAAATCATGTTGCTATTAGCACAAAAAGTATGCCTAAATGCTTTTGTAATTTGGTTCACTAAATTTGGATAAGGAGTAAATAAATGATAGATAATGGTAAAACTGTTGAGATTTTCCTTTCAGTTCCTTTTATTGGGGCCATAACCATACCAGTGTAGAAATACCTGTTCATGAGTGGTTGGTGGCAATGTGGCTTTGTAAAAGTGCTTATAGAAAGTGAACATCAAAAATAAGTTTCTGATTTTTTATCCTAAGATGTACCTGCATCTTCTCATTAAAGTACAATTTTCAGAAAGAAGGAAAGTAATCTTACATATATATTAAATGCCAGGAACTATACTAGTTGCTTTCAGATCTGTTCTTATTTAGTTCTCACAAAAATCCCATGTTATGGATAATGTTATGACCAATTTACAGATAACAAAACAGTCTTAGAAAAGTTAAGTAATTTGCCTATATGAAAGTAGTGCAGCTGAGATTCAAAGAAGCACATATACCTTCTATTACCTCATGCTTTCCCTCTCAAACATATAATTCGGGGTTAGTTTTCCTATATTTTCTAGAGTGAAAAAATTCATATAGTCATAAATGTACTTTCCGTTTATGAAATTAGCACTATATATAGTAGAGATTATTTTTTTCTTCTAAAAGCTCAATGTGTTCAAAATGTAACTTAACCTTCTTTGCTCTAAAAATGACTCTTTTGATTACAGTACCGACATTTTTGCCGTTCCCAGATTTAAAGCCTTAACATCATAATTTACTCTTTCCTACCTCAGATCCCAGACTTGTCAGGACTTAGTAGTTCTAATTAGTAATATCTCTTACATCCATTTGCTTTTCTCATCTCTATTTCTTTGACACCAGCGAGGCCCACATTCTCCTTCTCTCTTGAATCACTGCAGGAATCTACTAACAAGATTTGCCAATTCTAGTCCTTTCCCTGTGCCAGGCCATCTTACAACTGTTACCAGATTATTCTTTGTAAAGCATAGTTCTGATGTTTAACCTCCCTCAAAGGATATTATTGCCCATTGCCAAGCACTTAAAGCTCTCAACAATTTAGCTCTCAACTCATCCATGCCTCATCTCCCACATTATCTCTTGATGTACCTTTCAGGTCATGATGTGTCAAACTCTCTGGAATGCCCTGCCTTCTTTTCTCTCATTGATCAATTCCTAACCATTCTTCAATAGCTGATTAAAACACAACTTCTTAAAACAAAAACAACCACAGCAACAAAACAAAAACACAACTTCTTCTGTGCAGTCTTTCTTGGTATAGATTCCCACTAGAATAAATCTCACCCTTCCATGAACTCCATGACTCTTAATCTCTACCTATCTTGAGATCCTTACAGCTTCCTACTATTTGATGGTTTTGTTTTTTAGTGTTAATATTTTGTCTTCCTACCAGATTATTTTATTTATAAAGAGCAACAACTGAGTCTTACTTATTTCCATAGTGCCTGTCCTGGTACTTTGTGTGGAGGAGACTTTCATTAAATATTTGCTGATTGATTAAAGAAATAAATCTTAAAAACAGGTAAATGATACTGTATTTTGTTATGTATAGGATGAAGGTGACCAAGCAGCAAGTGTTGAAGAGCTAGAAAAACAGATTGAAAAACTGAGTAAAGTAAGCACTTTCCAGATTACAGTTAACATCTTTTTTGCAGGGTTTTAAAGATCCACCTCATATGGAATTAGTTCTTCTGGCTGCTAAATAAAAACAAGCTTTTTTATAAGTAATTAAAATGAGGAGCTTTAGAAACATTCTCACAATTAAACCTTAAAAGTTTAATGCCAAGGTTAAAAGCCTAAACTTAATCAGGACCTGTATTCTTCAGCTCTTCATTTAAATACAAAATATAAGTAAATGCATGGTTTTATTTCTTGGAGGTAATTACTTTTAAAGTTCAATCAAATATCATGGTAATAGTTTCAGCATCTTGTGTTTTATTATACATTACTATATTTGTGTATTTTATTTGCATTGGATTTATAAACTATATATTTGTGTACTTGTCATTTAAAATATTCAATTAAAAATTGAATTTCAGTAGCATTAGTGAAGTTTTAAATGAACTTTTATAAAAAAGGTGAATTTTTTAAAGTATTATGAAATTAATATTATGAGATACCTATATATTATATCAATGTCAGATTCATCTCAAATTTACCCCATAATTTAGTGTATGTTGCCTAGGTTTACAGTATGAGTATAAACATAAGCAAATACAGATATGGTCAATTACATATGTGAGAATCATTTGTCATACACTCTATCATCAATAGAATTGAACTAGTTCTGGCCAGTAAAATACTTGATCACATTGTTTATTATCAAGCATAAGATGAGTTTTACTATAAGATAACTGATAAAATAAAGCATCTTTTTAATCCGTGGTAACAAAAATATTCTAAGTACTTTCAAAATAATTTCTAACTTTGTAAATGTTACTGAAATTGAAGTCAGGCATGTAAAGAAAGCTCTTTTGCTGTCTGTTCCCAGTAGTGAAATTTATCTGCTTATTAAGGGCATAGTAAGTGTAAAGTCACTTATATATTAATTTTTAAACCACTTGACACCCATAGCTTAATTATATGCATCATTTTTTAACAGCAACAGAGTCAGTACAGAAGGAAGCTCTTTGACGCTTCTCACTCTTTGCGTTCGATGATGTTTGGCCAGGATCGTTACAGACGCCGGTACTGGATTCTTCCCCAATGTGGGGGGATTTTTGTAGAAGGCATGGAGAGTGGTGAAGGTAGGAACTATTAATCTGTTACAAAATAATATAAGAAGCCATATTTTTTAAACCCTGTTACTTCCTCAATATATTTTGTGCTTCCAGAATCAAATTTGCTTTATGGGTAAACATTGTAAAACCTTGATTCCCATTCCTTTTGAACTCATAATGCCTCTTTCACTGAAAAATATTCCTTCCCTGTTCATGATTTCTCTTCTGCCGCTCTTTCTGACGTCAAACATAAACTATTCTTTTCTTATTTAGTGGACAAGGATCTTCACCTGTATTATCCTTTATAGCTGCTTCTCCATTTTTTTCTCCCTTCCCATTGTCAAATTTCTAAACATGTGGTTTATTCTTCAACCTTTGCAACAAGCATCCATCCCAACAGTATCCCTGGAGATAACTTGCTTGAACTAAGATCCTTATCATAATCGTCATTCATCTTGAAATCTTGTTCATGTTTGAAATTTATGATCACCTCCTTCTCCATTAAACTTTTTTCTTTCTTGAGTTTTGTGTTACCACACAATCCGTGATATTTTTTCCTTTAGACTCTTCTCTTGCTGCCTCCACTTGTGTTACATTAACTAACTCAGCACACAGTGCATTTATGTGCTAGATAAACCATCTGAAATTGAACTGTATGTTTGGGTGTTTCCAAATGTTAAAATTCTGACGGGACTGAGAGTATTATGTCAGTGCTTACAAGTCTGAGGATGTAGCAATGGCTCCACGGTGATACCTGTAGGCAAAAACTTCTCTCAACACACTTCTTTTTGAATACCCGCTTTATGCCAGGCATTTTTAGGCACTAGAGGAGGCTCAAAGATATATAAAACACAATCCATGCCTTGTACTAGTTTAACAGTCCAGGGGAAAGAGTGGATTGCTTAATCACATAGATGTCCAGATCCAAATTTTTTTAAAGATTTTATTTATTTATTTATTTGACAGAGACAGAGAGTGAGAAAGGGAACACAAGCAGGGGGGACAGCAGGTAGAGGGAGAGGGAGGGGGAGAAGGAGAAGCAGGCTCCTCGCTGAGCAGGGAGTCCGATGCTGGGCTTGATCCCAGGACCTTGAGATCATGACCTGAGCCGAAGGCAGACGCTTAATTGACTGAGCCACCCAGGTGCCCCCAGACCCCAATTTTTATAAAGTAGTTGTTTTTAGCAATGGAACCACCCTTTTTTAAAATAAAAATCTTTTGGAAGGGGGGCAGTTAATAATGCATGTAAAATAGAGTAGTGTAGTGGCTGGCATGTAAGCATTGTTGGCATATAGTAAACAGTGTTGTTTTACACAATAATATATTTCCTATGGTTTCAAATTATATGAAGTAAGAGTATAAAGTCATGTACTGGAATGATACGTGAAACCCATGTGCTGCCTTTCCAGAGCAGGAGTTGCTCATGGAGTCAGGGAGGGTACATGGAAGCTTCAGCTGCCTTTTATCTCTTTTTAAAAATTTATGTTGATGGGCCAGCATGTTGATTTTACAGAATAGTGTGGTGGGTTCCTTTTTAACTTATTTGCATAAAATGTTTTAAAAATAAAAATATTTTAAGCATGGAAAAAACTAGTAAGTGGGAATACATGAGTCTAAGAAGTTATTGCACAGCAAAGGAAACCATCAGCGAAATGAAAAGGCAATCTACTGAGTGGGTAAAAATATTTGCAAATCTTATATCTGATAAGGGACTAATAACCAAAATATATAAAGAACTCATGTGACTCAAAGCAGAAAAACGATCTGATTAAAAAATGGGCAGATCTGAATGGACATTTTTCCAAAGAAAACATACACATGGCCAACAGGCATATGAAAAGGTGTTCAATATCACTAATCATCAGAGAAATGCAAATCAAAATCACAGTAAGATCTTACTTCACACCTATTAGAATGGCTAGAATCAAGAAGACAAGAAATTACAAGTGTTGGTGAAAATGTGAAGAAAAGGGAACTCTTGTTGGTGGAGATGTAAATTGGTTGGTGGAGATGTAAATTGGTGAAGCCTATGGAAAAGAGTATGAGAGTTCCTCAAAAAATTAAAAATAGAACTACCATATGATCCAGCAATTCTATTTCTGGTTATTTATCCGAAGAAAATGAAAACACTAACTCAAAAAGGTATATGCACCCCCATGTTCACTGCAGCATTATTCACAGATTATTTTACATATTATTGCAGGATATGGAAACAACCTATGTGTGTCCATCAGTGAATGAATGGATAAAGACAGTGTGGTTTACACACACACACACACACACACCATATGGAATGTTACTCAGCCATAAAAAAGAATGCAATCTTGCTATTTGCCACAACATGGATGGACCTCAAGGACATTATGCTAAGTGGGGTGCCTGGGTGGCTCAGTTGGTTGAGCATCTGCCTCCAGCTCTGGTCATGATCCCAGGGTCCTGGGATTGAGTCCCGCATCGGGCTCCTTGCTTAGCAGAGAGCCTGCTTCTCCCTCTCCCTCTGCCTGCCACTCTGCCTACTTGTGCTCTCTCTCTCTGTCCAATAAATTAATAAAATCTTTTTTAAAAAAGGACATTATGCTAAGTGAAGTCAGACAGAGAAAGACAAATACCATATGAACTCTCTTATATATGTAATCTAAACAAATAATAAAAAAGAAAAGAAAACTAAACTCATAGATACAAAGAACAGATTGGTGGTTGCCAGATGTGTGTGTTTGGGGGTGGAGGGTGGTAGAAGAAATGGGTAAATGCCTCTTGAAGGCAGAGACTAATATAGGCAGGGGAACGACACTAAAATAATCTGGGAGTTAAGTACACATTGGATTGGCAAAAAAGGGGGTGGAAAAATCAGTTGTGGGATCATTCTAGTAGCCTAGATTAAAAGTAGGAAGGCCCTAAGCTCAGGTGCAAACAAGGAACATGGGAAGAACATGATCTCTTAAAGGTAGAAATCCTATGAGAAATTATTGTATATGATATAAGTGGAATCAGAGATAAATTTGATGAATTAATCCTCAGTAGAAATATTGTGATTTTTTAAAACTGAATCCAAGAAGCCAAGAGGAGGAGCTTGTTTAGAATGAAATTAAATGAAAGTTTTAGTATGGAAATCTATTTTTTATTTAAGTATAATTAACATAGTGTTATATTAGTTTCAGGTATACAATATAATGATTCAACAATTCCATATATTACTCAGTGCTCATCAAAATAAGTGTACTCTTTTTTTTTTTTTAAGATTTTATTTATTAGAGAGAGAGAGGGAACAGGAGCAGGGGGAGGGACAGAGGGAGAAGCAGACTCCCTGCTGAGCACAGAGCTCAACCCAGGGCTCGACATGCGGCTCAGTCCCAGGACCCTGAGAGGATGACCTGAGCTGAAGTCAGACACATTAACTGACTGAGCCACCCAGGCACCCCAAGATAACTCTACTCTTAATCCCCTTTATTTCATTCATCCCCCAACTTACCTCCACTCTGGCAGCCACCAGTTTGTTCTCTGTATTTAAGAGTCTGGGGATTTTTTATCTCATTTTTTATTTGTTCATTTGTTTTGATTCTTAAATTCCACATACGAGTCAAATCCTATGGTATTTGTCTTTATCTGACTGACTTATTTCACCTAGCATTATACCTTCTAGGCCTATCCATGTTATCCCAAATGGCAAGATTTTATTCTTTTTTATAGCTGAGTAATATTCCAGTGTGTGTGTGTGTATGCCACATCTTCTTATTCATTCATTTATTGGTGGACACTTGGGTTGCTTCCGTATCTTGGCTATTAAAAATAATGCTGCATGCGAAAGAATGAAACTGGATCATTTTCTTACACCATACATGAAAATAAATTCAAAATGGATTAAGGACCTAAATGTGAGACAGGAAACCATTAAAATCCTAGAGGAGAATACAGACAATAACCTCTCTGACACCAGCCATAGCAGCTTCTTACTACATATGTCTCCTGAGGCAAGTGAAACAAAAGCAAGAATAAACTATCTGAACTTTATCAAAATAAAAAGCATCTGGGCAGTGAAGGAAACAATCAATAAAACTAAAAGGCAACCTGTGGAATTGGAGAAGATATTTAGAAATGACATACCTGATAAAGGGTTAGTATCCAAAATATATAAAGAACTTACAAAACTCAAATACTCAAAATACACAATACAATTTAAAAAATGGGCAGAAGACATTAAAGAGACATTTTTCCAAAAAAGACATACAGATGGTGAACAGACACATGAAAAGATGCACAAATCACTCATCATCAGAGAAATACAAATCAAAAGTACAATGAGCTGTCACCTCACACCTGTCAAAATGGGTAAAATTAACACAAGGTACAACAAGTGTTGGCGAGGATGTAGAGAAAGGGGAACCCTCTTGCACTGTTGGTGGGAATGCAAACTGGTGCAGCCACTGTCGAAAACACTATGGAGGGTCCTCAAAAAGTTAAAAGTAGAACTACTGTACAGTCTAGCAATTGCACTACTAGTATTTATCCAGAGAATACAAAAATACAGATTCGAAGGGGTACATGCACCCCAGTGTTTATAGCAGGATTATTTACAATAGCCAAATTATGGGAAGAGCCAAAATG
The DNA here is from genome assembly GCF_002201575.2 of Neomonachus schauinslandi. NCBI lineage: Eukaryota > Metazoa > Chordata > Mammalia > Carnivora > Phocidae > Neomonachus > Neomonachus schauinslandi. Next base: position 122,044,742 of record NC_058405.1, on the reverse strand, counting down.
TCCATAGACTGATGAATGGATAAAGAAGTGGTATGCACACACATGTGCGCGTGCACACACACACACACACACAGTGGAATATAACTCAGCCATAAAAAAGAATAAAATCTTTCCATTTGCAGTGACATGGGTGGAGCTAGAGAGTATTATGCTAAGCGAAATAAGCCAGTCAGAGAAAGACAAATACCATATGATTTCACTCATATGTGGAATTTAAGAAACAAAATAGATGAACATAGGGGGAAAAAGAGAGAGAGGCAAACCAAGAAACAGACTCTTGACTATAGAGCACATACTGATGGTTCCCAGAGGGGAGGTGGGTGGGGGATGGGTGAAATAGGTGATGAGTATTAAGGAGGGCACTTGTGATGAGCACTGGTGTTGTATATAAGTATTGAATCACTAAATTGTACACCTGAAACTAATATCACACTGTTAACTAACTGGAATTTTAAAAAAAAACTAATGATTCAATAAACATGAGTGCATATATCTTTAGAGATATAATTTAAAATTATAAAATTGCAGAAAAAGTTGTAAAATTGTGTGTCACTTGTTAGATGCAGAGCCTTGGTAAAGCTTAAAAGCAGTAAAGAAGTACCCAGGCAAGTGGCTTTGCCTTATCTATAATAAGAATCATCTGAGAAGCTTAAAAAAACCAAGAAACCTAGCCCTACCGCAGACCAATTACATATTCTTCAATTTGATTAAGGGCCACATCAATCTCAATCACCTGGGCATGTAAATGTGAAGTTATTTAGGGCTTCTATTTTTCCTTCAAAATGTCTTAAGTTAATCTCTTTGCAACACTGCTGAAATCAGTTCTTTATTAATATGTATGTGGATTATTACACCTGTCCCCAACTTCTCTATATACACTCTCTTCCTTCCATTACATTCTGTCATCATGTCTCTACTCCAAAACCTTGAATGACTCCCTATTGCTGATAAGATGATGTAGTATGTCTGTATACAATCTAGCATGCAAGCATTCAAGGCCTTCTATAAATCTGACTTCAAAATATCTTTATACTGTTCTCCAGTATGAATTAACATAGAGAAGTCTACCCACCATTGCTTAACGTATGTGCATTCCTCCTTCTTTGCATGCCTTTGCGTGCTTTGTTTTGTCAAATTCTGTTCAATATAATGCTAACTTGCCTTTTCTTCACCATCTGAATTTCACCTTTCTTGATCCAGCTCAAGTTCTAGCCCTTTTATAAATTCTAGTTTATGTAAGTGGAATTAATTTTTACTATCTGTGAACTCCTAGAAAACCAAATAATTACACCATTATCTTGGCAATTGATAGATATACTGTTCATATTATTTAAGTTTTATAACTGTCACGTACTTTTTGATTCTTCTTAGTGTTAAACATAGTACTTTATATATCACAGGCACATTAAAAAATACTTTAAGAAAGTAAGTAATTAAATGTCTTTATAAGGTTTATAAGAATAGCTTATAGGAAACTTTTCTTTTTAATTTTAGGTCTCTCATATTAAATAACATTAATTGAATTTGTAGTTATTGGACCTCAGTTTCTGTTCAGGCCCTACCATTTAACCTCTCTGGACCCTGATTTCTCTTTCTACAAAAGAATTTTAATAGGCTTTGTATAAATTCTTTTGTTGTTATCATGTCAAATAATGGATTTAAGAGAGCTACAAAGTGATATATAAACATTAATTGTACTTTATACTATTATTTGTGGTCATTGCATGGTACAGGGGAAAAGTAAGAATAAATTTTCACTTAGGGGTTATATTCCCATAAAGTTTTTATTAATTCACTGATGAATGTGCATCTGCTATATTATTTTAAGTGCTATGAAAGTTATAAAATAAGTAACAGATGTAGATTCCTTCTCTTTATCTTACAGCTAATTAAAATGGAAAAACCTTTATTATTTTAATCATCAAGTATTTAATATGCACTTATATTGTACCTTGTACTAAGTACTATGGAGATATAAAAGAATCAATTAACTGTCTCTATCCTGAAAGAGCTCACAATCTAATTAGAAAGATATACCATATATGAAGACAAAGAACAAGAGCATATTAGTGTGCACTGTAGGCAAGTAGTGTGAGAGACAAGGCTGATAAGGATGAATAAGTACCAATGGTAGAAACTTCCATAAAAGAAGTGGATATTAAAAGTTAATACAGTATTAACAATATACAATATCCTATTCCTCTCATTTATCAATTTTTAAAAGTTATCTAAAAGCACAAACTGTTTTTAATGAAATTAGACTTAACATTCATCTATTTAAAAGTTTAAACGCACAAGTTTTAAAAAAATAAATGCCCAACCTATTTTTTAAAATCCCTATAATAGCTTTATCCAGAGAGAAGATATCAGATCTTGGATTACCTCCAAAGAAAACTGTTAGTTCATGTTATACAAGATGCAAGATAACCCACACCATAAGTGATCCACATGGTGCTAATAACAACAAAGTTTATCAGTATGGTAACTCTAGAGTAGAGACATAACAAAGAACATAGGATCTGGCTGAGCCCCCATATCGGTTCCACAGGAGTGTTGTCCAGACTGCAGACTGGACAAGTAACAAGAGCACCCCAAGAGAGAGATGCCTTCCTTTATACTCTGTATTTATAGGTTAGTCCAAGAGGAGGTAGAAAACCCTTTGTTTCTCTAAGCAACAACATATATACCAAAGGACCTCTGGGCCTGGGAACAGCAGTAGGGAGTACAAATACAAAGGGCAGATTCCACATACTGAGAGCCTTGGGAACAGTGCCCACAGCAGCTAAAGGCCCTGCTATCCCTCCGCAAACTGGCTCAGTGGCTAATCTGACTTGCTGATGGGCCTCAGGAAAGAGTGAAGGAGGAGAGACCCTGTAGCCGTTTAGCTAAAACTGAGGGTTTATTCCCCTTCAGTCCACCCCCTGACCCTAGGTGTGGCTCACTAGATGTATGCCTTCTATCAGTTGCATTTTAAATGGTGCCTTCTGACGGAGGCATCCGATAAGCCAGAGAAATTCCAAAACAAACAATATTCCGCAACATTAGCAGATTTAGAGTTCCCCTGAGCCATATGTCTATAGTATATCCAACAAATGATCCGAAACTATGCATTTATAATACTACTCAAGTCAAAGAATCAATGCGAATGTGTTCAGTGATAAGAGCCTAAGCCTTCTCAATGGCAGTGTCCCCCAGGGTCGCTGATTTGGGGTCATACCCTCAGCTTCATGGGTGCCTATCAAGGAAAGAGCCCTTGTGCAAAGAAATGAAAGCTTGTTTCCCTATGTACCTGTCAACTTACAAGTAGGTTCTGATGCTGACATTAGAGATCGTAGCTGGAAAGTCTCAAGTGCCTTTGAGATTTTGAGTCTTACTGACACAGTATCGGTAAGAAAGGCGACGAGAGAATTATTCATGCTACATCCACGCTCTCACCTTCTGTGGTCAGGCATGTTTATGCCCACGCCAAGTCCATCATTGTCTTCAGGGGTGATCCATACAGTCTGTCCTTTTTTTCTGGAACAATAAGTTCCACATGAAATCAGGAGGTGCCATTTTTCCCACCAAAGATGTCCTCCAGACAGAGTACACTATATGGGTATAAGGACTGCAGCAAAGTCTCCTACTTGTAGGGTGAATGCACAACAAGAATTTAGAATTGTTTGGAGTAAAGAGAGAATCAAAATTGCCCCTCCTGGGGATGTTGCTTGCAAGTGTCATCTGGAAAGCAAGAGAATATCGACATTTGTATCCATCCATTCATCTGTAATATGAACAACAGGAACCTTCCAGCTACCTGTTGAAAGGTACAAAAAAAGGAGAGGGATGTTGAGTATAAAAACTCAGTGTCCTCAGCATACCAAGTAGATTCTTCATCTCTGCTCTTCAACTTCAGGATGTCAGGGAACTTCACCGAAGTGTAGGGACATTTATGAGGTGTGAGGAGTTTTCAGACTATAATCAGTAGAGGGCAGCCAGACCAGAAAGTGGACGGAGGTCACCATGGAGGGGTTAGTGCAACCATCTTTTAGAATACTACTCCAGCGTTCTGTAATGCCTGTGGAGAAGAGGGAGCATGGACCAGCCACTCAGTGCTATGTCGGCCAGCCCATTGCTGAATGGCAGCAGCTGCGGAAGGAATTCTGGTTGTTTGATTGTATCATTTCTGGAAACCCTATATATAATAAATATGTTTCGGTCTTAATAGTGTTATATGGTCCACACATGGAAGAGGCACAGTAACTCCTTCATATCCAGGAAAGATGTATCCTGTTCAGTGGCTAGAGGAAATCAGATAACTCAAAAGCTAACAAATGCCATCAGAATATCTTCGCCAGAGTCAAAGGCCCTTGTAGTGCTAGTGTCAAACAGCGTTGTTAAATAGTGAAATGGCCTTGTTCAGTACCCCTCCCTGAATCTGTTCTTCCATAAGAAATGCAATCTTTCTCCTCCAGGTGTGTAACTGGGTTGTGCAGCCTTGGCAGGCCTGGTCAGTGCACCTGAGTGTTGACAGCATGCCTGGCCAACAGTTACCAAAGCTGCCAGTAGAGGTCACAACAAATATGTCCAACTGATACGTGGGAATGCTTGTGCAGGACTTAAATAACCCAGTATTTCCATGCCAGTATGCAGTCTGATAAAGGAACAATTGGAGTTCACACAAAAGGCCCCAAAGCCTTTGCAGTGATTGTGATTCGGGCTTTGAGCCCTAGGTAACAACCAGTTCCCAGCAGTAATAAAGGAACTTGTTGGCCAAGGCTTTTTTGCATTCTGGAACTGTAGGTACTTGGTCCCTCGTTTCTAGCAAACCCATAAATGTTTGAGGCTCTTCTCCTTTCCAGTACAGTGAACTGAGGAGGGTGGTTAGCAATCTCTTGGAGGGGGACCCAGGGATAGAGCCCTAGTCCTTCTTAAACTTGAAAGAGCCCATATCAGGAACAAAGGAAGTCTGGCTTCTGGAGTTGAATCACACTCATAAGGTGGAGCTGATGACTGTGAATATTTCCACCCATAGCCCCATTTCAGGAGTTGAGATGATACAGGGTATTTCCCTAGGTTCTGTTCCCAAGTCCTTTCCTGAAGAGTCTAGAGACTGTGAGCTCTTACTGGATGGTGGGTGGGGGGTGAGGCTTAACAGCTGTAATCTCTCAAGGACAGTCCTCCCCGGGCACCTTCTTCAACTAATCTTCTGGTTATCCCCCTCTCCAAACAACTCTTCAAGCCTGTGGCCGTTGGATCTTCTGTGTCTCATCTCAGGTCTCTTTTCCACCATCTCAGTAGGTCTTTTAGGTTTTTGAAGTGGATAACACTTCCACACTCTAGAATTGCACAACCCATCAACTTCTGTCTTACCAGTCCTTCTCTTTATGAGCAGTACTACATTTATTGGTGTGAGGGAGTCTGCCAGAAGTCTAGCCTATCCTCTCCTTCCTCTGTTCCTCTTTTCTTTTTATTTTGTATAGAAACCTGTGCCACGTATTAGGCTCTCTCTTTCCATTTCCTCCCCTGAAATGGGGCTTGTATGACCTGAAAGAACTATTTCTTTTCTAACATTGCTTCTCAGAGGAAGGAGTAAAGTCAAAGCCATTGTCCACTTAGGTGGACCTGTTCTGATTCTGTCATTTAACATTCTTTGCACTAAGTTCATGTTGTCAAGCCTTCCCCTCTCAAGCCCTGGGTTTTCTTATAAACATGCTAACATAGCTAGTGTCTCAGAGCAGCTACGTCCTATGTGGATCTAGTCCAGTTCACATTCAAGAGTCTCAGGAAAATCACCCCAACGGGGATCTATTTTACCAAAGCTACCAAGCATCCAGTTTGAAAAGGGTGGCCGTACCTGTCCCAGCACTACTAGTCAACCCAGACTGCTCATTCTGTAACAAGGGCATGTGTTTCCCCCTCGTCCGCTTGTTTTAATACCACTATTGTCCCTTCATCATGCAAACAAGCAAGCCAAGCCTCTAAGGATCCTTCCAAGTGCTGCTTTTGGTAGTGGACCTGTTGAGAACCTAGCTCTTCTTAACTCTGTTTATTGTTGGATTTCCTTCTGCTGGTATTCCCACTCAGGCTCCTACAGAGCACGCCTCACAAAAACTGGCTTCCTGTCACAGGGCTAGTTGCCTCATATATCATAACAGAGGGATTCTGGGAGTTTGCCCCACTTTCCCTTCTGAAGGGGCTGCCGTCACCCTTTCCAGGTCACCCTCCAACTTAGGACTCATGGAAATCTCTAAGTTGATTTGGAAGGAGGGATGACTGCATTTCAAGCCATTTTATCACCCCTAGTCTCCCTGTTTAGTGTATACTTTAGGGCTTCTGCCATCCTTGGGCACAGCTACTGAGACCATCCTAACTCCACCAAGTGAATTACTGCTGACCCCAAGGAGAAAATCTTCCACCCCTGCAAGCTCCCCTTCCAGAAATCCATGACATTAGGACTTTTTTGGACACCAACTGCTGTACAAGATGCATGGTTACAAAAACCACTAATGGCACACAGAGTGCTAATTGCAGCAAAGTTTATTAGTAAAGGCAACTTACAAGCAGAGAAGTAATAGTACACAGGATCTTCCAGCTCCCATAGTGGTTCCAAAGGACTTGGACGTGTGACAAGAGCACTCCAGGAGATAAAACACTTTACCCTACACCTTGCTGTGCGAAAGGGTAGAAAGCACTGTTTCTCTAACAGTAAACCTGTCAAGGGACCTTTGGGTCTAGAAACAGTGCTAAGGGGTATGCATACCAAGAAGCAAAGTGTATATACCTAGGACCCTGAGAACAGTGTTGACATTAGCTAGCTGAAGATTCTACTGTCCTTCTGCTGGCCCTCAGCAAAGTGGAAGGAAAATGAAACAAGTTTGTTGTTAATTATATGTACATACTGTGATGTGAATGTTACTCTTCCATTTTGTATTAGGATGTGGTTACAGCATTAGGTCTAGAAGTATAAAACATAATTCCTGTTATGGATATGTGGGGGACTCTTACCTGAAGGGAGAGGGTATTATGGTATCGATCATCTTTTTTTTAAATTCCTGAATCAGACTGGGAAGGGACAATCCTAGAGAGACAAATGTTGAGAATCTGCTTCCTTTAGACTTCTCCACAGTAATAAGAAGAAATCTCCTAGGAGCTGGATCATGGTAGCACTATCGACATAAAGACAGCTGAAGACCAGTGCAAGTGCTCCTGAGGTTCTGCTCTACTGAATGGGAAAGTGCCTTTGAGTCCTGTGACGAAGCCATTGCCCAGAGACCTGTATTCTATGCCAGGCTTTTTACATTTCTTCTTTTTTTTTTTTTTAAAGATTTTATTTATTTGACAGAGAGAGACATAGCGGTAGAGGGAACACAAGCAGGGGGAGTGGGAGCGGGAGAAGCAGGCTCCCCACTGAGCAGAGATCCCGATGCGGGGCTCGATCCCAGGACCCTGAGATCATGACCTGAGCCGGAGGCAGACGCTTAATGACTGAGCCACCCAGGCATGTGTTTTACCTACAGTGTGGTAAAATTTATTTGGAAGTTACAGCTTGCTTCAGCCCAACTAAAGAGAACCAAAGGAAAAAATTTTCACTTGAACTTAGAGTGGCATTGGACCCTTGGGTCCAATGACAACTCCTAGGTGAACAGAGAGGGTTCAAAGTGATTTTGATAAAATTCAAGAAGACGTATTCTCTTTCCAGTAGAAAACATGGTATTTTTTTTAGGATTCATTTTAATTGAGAAATGGTATTTTCTTTGTCATTATGCACTTATATTTAGTACCAGAGAAATGAATCAAGTGAACAGCACTCCCTGTTTCATCTCTTGTCTTCCTCTTCTTCAGTCTGTTTTGAAGATGTTTATTAATACTCATTGACACACGTCAGAGAAGTAAGGACTGCAAGGAACTAGGGGGTTGTATGAAATGGAGGTAGAAAATTATTTAAAATTAAAGAATCTCTTTATACTAAACATCCTGTATACACTTTCAAATTTTTAAAAATAATTTTACATTTTAATTAGAGATTTAGCTGTTTATAATTAAGCAATTTGAATGTAAAAGTTAAAGACAACCATGAGTAGGCTATTAAAATGTATCATCAGCTCGATCTACTTTATTACATGTAAATGGGATGTCATCTAGTCTCAAACCAGTAAAAATTGGTTGCCTGGTTGGTTAGTCCATTTGTTTTTGGACATATGACAGAGGTTTTTTAAAGATACTAGTTCTCAGAATAAATCAAGAACAACTATTAGTACTTCTTTACTAACCAATAACTTGTATAAAGCACAGGTATATGAAGAGAATATTTGTGACTCTTTCCACATTTGCCTAATTAGAGGTGATGAAGTAGGGTTTTCTTCTCAGGGCAAATGTGTAGAAGTGCATAGAGATATGAGGCATACGATTTTTTGCTAGCTGCCTTTAAGATTTTTCTGTATCATTGGTTTTAAGGAATTTGATTCTATGTCTTTGTGTAGTTATCTTCATATTTCTCTTCCTTGGAGTTTGTTGCATTTCTTGGATCTGTAGTTTATAGTTTTAATCAAATTTGGAATTTTTTCAACTATTATTTTCTCGAACTTAATGTCCTTGTCTCCTAATTCTACTATCTTGTTAGTTTGGGGTCAGTTTTCATTGATTGATTTTTCTAATTATGTGTCCTGTTTTCATGTGTCTTTGCATGCCTTCTAATTTTGTTTGGATGCCTAACATTGTGAATTTTACCTTGTTGGGTGCTGGATATTTTTTAATTCCCACAAACATTTTTGAGCTTTGTTTAACTGGAACACAGTTAAGGTACTTGGAAAAAGTTTGATCCTTTCAGGTCTTGCTTTTAAAATTTGTTAGGTAGGACTAGGACAGTGCTCAGTCTAGGGCTAATTATTGCCTAACTACTGACGTGAGATCCTTGAGTACTCTACCTAACATCTGTGAATTTTGAGGTTTCCCAAGCTGGTTGGTAGGAACAGGTACTATTCCCAGCCTGTGTGAGCACCTAGCACTGTCACCTCTTTTTCAAGTCTTTTCAAGTGGTTCTTTCCCTGGTCTCAGGTGGGTTCCTGACACTTCGGCACTGATGAGTATTCAGCTGAACACTCAAGGGGTCCATCCACAGATCTGTAGAGTTCTCTCTCTAGGCAGCTCTCTCCTCTCCAGTACTCCCTCCTGAGCACTCAAGCCACTTTGGTCTCCCTTGGACTCTCAGTTCCATCTCCTCATCTCAGGAGTCTGCCAGCTCTGCCTGGATTTCTCCTTGTGATGTAGCCTGGAAACTGTCCCAGGGCAGTAAGCTGGAGCAATCATAGGGCTTGCTGCATTTGTTTTCTCTCCTTGTTACCTGATGTCCAGGTTCTTATAAACTATTGTTCCATATTATTTTGTCTGTTTTTTGGTTGTTTCATGCAAGTAGGTGAATCTAGTCCCTGTGACACCTGATTGTGCAGAAGCATAAGTATGAGGAATAGGCTTTTAATTTGGGATAGAAACTAACATCAAAAGAAGGATGTAAGAGCTATTTCAAACATTAATAGAGGATTGGTTAAATGAATCATGATATATCCATATAATAGAATATTATGCAGCTGATGAAGTATAGTTATATGTTTTGCCATTGAAAGCTGTTGAAGGTGTATAGTGAAAATATTAAATACATTCTTTTTATTTCATCATTAAAAAATGTTTATTGAGTCCCCATTTTATAGCAGGCACCATGTTAGGCATTTGGGACCCAATAATAAGCAAGGTAGACATTGCTCTACCTTTAAGTAAAGCTTGTTGATTTAAATTCTAGTGTGTGGGAGGGGGAATGGAATAGAAAATAAACAGAATATTGTGTCTAATGGTAAATTCTGCCAAGTAAATATACAGAATGATATTCTAAGGTGAATGGGATGGAGACCATACTTTAGATAAGGTGATCAGAGGGGCGCCTGGGTGGCTCAGATGGTTAAGCATCTGCCTTCAGCTCAGGTCATGATCCCAGGGTCCTGATAGAGCCCCATGTCGTCGGGCTCCCTGCTCAGTGGGGAGTCTGCTTCTCCCTCTCCCTCTGCTGCTCCCCCTGCTTGTGCTCTGTCAAATAAATAAAATCTTTAAAAAAAAAAGATAAAGTGATCAGAGAAAACCTCTGTGACAAAATGACACTTAATCTGAAACATGAGGTAAAACAGTATTCTAGGCAGAGGGAATAGCAAGTGCAAAGGCCCCAAGAAAGGAAAGAACTTAGCATGTTTGAGAAGATGAAAAAAGGGAGAAAGGAAGAACAAGGACAAAAGTGGCCAGAGGTTGTGGAGGTTTCCAGGAACTATCACACAGTGCTGTAGGCCTTGTGTAGGGATTGGGATTTTGTTCTAAGTTGCAGAAAAGTGAAGAGTAATATCCCATTTGTGTAGTAGTGTAAAATGATAGTCACAAGGATGCATATAAGATTTCCAGAAGGAGCTACAGGCGTGATTAGTTATGGTTACCTCTAAAGAGTAGAAATAGGGACTGAGGGAATAGGACAGAAAGGGTTTTACTTTATACCTCTCATTACTGAATATTTTATCTTGAACATATATTACTTTTCAAATCAAATAAACTAGTGGATTTATATTTTTATGAGTTTTTATGAATTATTTTTTAAAAACATTTGTCAAAAATATGAACCAGAGGTTCACAAAGAAGAAATACCAATAAACCTATGAAAAGATAATCAGCCTTAACTAGTGATCAGAAAAATATACAATTCAGATTTTCACCTCCCAGATATTGGAAAAGACAAATATCGTTAGTATTCAGTTTCACTGAGGGATAGGGAAATAGATGCTTTTGTGTACTTCTGGCATTAATATGTATTGATTTAGACTTTCTAGAGGGCAGCTTGACAATTATATCTCAAAAACTCTGAAAAGTACCTATCAGGGAGTTTTGTTTTTTTTTTTCTATAAATTTATCCTGAAGAAGTAAATCAAAAAAGAAGTTTTAAAGTCCAACGATACAGATACAAGGTCATTCATCATTTACAGCACTGTTTATAATAGTGAATAATTAGGCCCTATTAATAGCCATCAGTAGAAGATTGATTATTTAAATTATGATAATATTCCACTGAAGATAGCCATTAAAATTTATGGTGCACTTATATATTTATTAATACATTAGGATGTTTACAGAGTATTATTCAGTAAAACATGTAGGTTAGAATATTATAATACGATTTCCTTTTTTTTTTTTTACTTTATAGGCTTACGTGTATATGTGTATATGGTTATGCATAGAGAACTCCTAGAAGGATTTACACAAAAATGTTAATTGTAATTTTTGTTGTGTATTAGGGCTTTTAATATTTTAATATTTTAAAATTTTGTAATGGTTAATTATAAAACTACATTAATTTTCCAATGAGCAAATGTAGCCTATAAAAAACAAGACCATTGTTTTTTAGTAAGTAATCTCGAAAAGTTTATTTATATATTTATGCATATTACTTGATAAATAGTAATAATATACAATTAAAGTATTGGTTGGATCTGAAGCAACTGATCTTCTTAATACTTTTCACTTTTGTAGGACTAGAAGAAATTGCAAAAGAAAGAGAAAAACTGAAAAAGGCAGAAAGTATCCAGATCAAAGAAGAAATATTTGAGACCTCTGAAGATACTTTAAATTGTTCAAATCCAGATCACTGTGAGCAAAAGGAAGATCCTAAAGAAAAAGATAACACAAATCTGTTTCTTCAGAAACCTGGCTCTTTTTCAAAATTAAGCAAGCTTTTAGAAGTAGCTAAGATGCCTCCTGACTCAGATATGATGATCTCCAAACCAAATAGTAGTGCAAATGGGTGTACATTGTCTTATCAAAATAGTGGAAAACATTCATTGGGCAGCATTCAATCAACAGCAACCCAAAGCAACATGGAAAAGACAGACTCTAATAATCTGTTCAGTACTGGTTCAAGTGGTCCAGGGAAGTTCTACAGTCCTTTACCCAATGACCAGTTGTTAAAAACACTGACGGAAAAAAATAGACAGTGGTTCAGCCTTTTGCCAAGAACCCCTTGTGATGACACTTCACTTACCCATGCTGATTTATCAGCTGCTTCCGTAGTGACTCCTCAGTCTCAGCCACCATCTACGTCCCCCTCACCTGCCCCCGCTCCCCTCCTGGGATCATCTTCCTCTCAGAATCCCGTGGGCCTCAATCCATTTGCTGTATCACCTCTTCAGGTTTGTACTGCTCATTGTAACTCATTTCTATGTTGCTTTATTTAATCTTTGATCCCGTGAAAATTCTCACTCTAGGGGAATCAGTTGGATATTTGTATTATCCCTGCCACAGTTTGAAAACTGGAAAGAGTCACAATCGCTATCACCAAACTTCATTACAACTATGCATTTCTAGTCTAAGGCAAAGGCTTCTTGAATTACCTTTTTTTTTTCAGAATTTAAAAAATAATTTCAGATGCTAAACATTTTTCCTAACTTTTTAGATTGTTCTACTTTTAAAATATTTTGGTTTTTTGTAGATGAAAAGTGGAGTATCTATGATGGGACTCCAGTTCTGTGGATGGCCCACTGGCATGCTTGCTTCTAATATTCCATTTACATCACCTTTACCTAGTCTGGGATCGGGATTGGGATTATCTGAAGGAAATGGTAATTCATTCTTGACTCCCAATGTTGCTTCAAGTAAAAGTGAATCTCCATTGCCACAGAATGAAAAAGTCTCTTCAACTCAACCTGCGGCTGTTGAAGTAGCAAAACCAGTAGATTTTCCTAGTCCAAAACCTATTCCAGAAGGTAGGTACATTGAGATAGTTTTTAGCCACTGACTTTATTTCATTGTTAATAGAGTCCTATATTATAACTGAATCTTCGATGGTTATATATGTAGTTATAAATCTTCTGATTTGTGTTGTGCCATTAACTCATATTCAAGATATCTGTAAAAGATGTACATATTTATCTTGACTTAGAAATGCAATTTGGCTGGTGGAGAATTATTGACCCAGAGGATCTAAAAGCTTTGCTCAAAGTGCTGCATTTCAGAGGAATAAGAGAAAAGGCGTTACAGAAACAAATTCAGAAACACTTGGATTATATTACTCAAGCCTGCATCAAGAATAAGGATGGTGTGTACCTAAAAGAGATTTCTGCTCTCTTGCTTACTTACGAAAATTAATTCTTTTACCTTAAAATGTATTTTAGTATGTCTTAATTTATTACTAACGGGCATTTTGTTCTGTTTTGCTCAAAAAATAGTAACCATGTACATTTCTTAAATTGGCATTACTTTCTTATAATTTTTTACAACCTGCAGACACATTGTGTTCTTAAAAAAGAATATTCCTACTTTTGAAAGCAAGCTGCCTGCATACACACAGGTGCACTTGTGTCTGTTAAGTTACATTCACATGTTACCCCTGGAATTTTGCTTACTTTCTGAAAGAAATCATTGGGGAATAAAGTGGATTTTAAAACTAATTTCTTTTCTGGGGCACCTGGGTGGCTCAGTCGTTGGGCGTCTGCCTTCGGCTCAGGTCATGATCCCAGGGTCCCGGGATCGAGCCCCGCATCGGGCTCCCTGCTCGGCGAGAAGCCTGCTTCTCCCTCTCCCACTCCCCCTGCTTGTGTTCCCTCTCTCGCTGTGTCTCTCTCTGTCGAATAAATAAATAAAATCTTTAAAAAAAATTAAATTAAATTAATTTCTTTTCAAATGTAGTTGCTATTATTGAATTAAATGAAAATGAAGAAAACCAGGTAACTCGAGATATTGTGGAGAACTGGTCAGTAGAAGATCAAGCAATGGAAATGGATTTGAGTATTCTTCAACAGGTGGAAGATCTAGAAAGGAGAGTTGCATCAGCAAGTTTGCAAGTGAAGGTAAAATTGACTTGGAATAAAATCTGTTTTTAGGATAATGGAAGGTAACTAATATTTTATATGCCTGACATTTGCCAGTTCCTATGTTAAATGTCTTCATTTTATCTCATTTAATCCTCATCATGATCCTGAATTAATTTTCCCCATCTTACAGGTAAGGAACAAGGCTCAGAGTAAGTAACCTGCCAGTGGTCTTATAGTAAGTGGCTAAATGTGGGTTCAAACCAAGTCAGTCTAACTGCAGTACCCATGTTCTTTTTACTAAATCTTGCTGCCTCCTTAATGATAATCAAAACTATCATTTCTGGTATGCAGTTCTTCACTGCAAGCAGAGTTTCACAGTTTTACCATGATAATATAATGCTCTATTAAACTCCTACTACTGTGTTTCATGTAGGTCCAGGAAGCACCTCTATACAAGCCATGTTGTATGTCAGACTGTCACTGTATATAATTTTAAATTGGAGAATATAGATATATCTGAATATGTGTTATATTATGATACGCACACTCACACACACACCCTACGTATATATATAAAGTTTTAATTTATGTATTTGTCTACTGGGCATTACCATTGTCACAAACAATGATCAAAACTGGCTTCCAATGGAAAAGCGAAAGGAAGGAAAGCTTTACCTTTGTGTAAGACTTTTTGGTTTTGTAAAGAGGAGTATAAAGGTCTTCTCAATTGATAATAAGGTGACATCACTGAGAACAAATGGATTGATAGTGAATAAGCATGAGACAGACACCTGAAAAGGTTTAAAAAATGTAGTTTCCATGTAATTTGATTTGATATTTCACATTTTATCCAGATTTTATCCAGAATGAGAAACTTATGCTATAATGCTATCCTATCCAATGATTAAAATATTTCTTCAAAATTACTTTAATGCTGGCATTTGGAAATTTTCAGGGATTTCCAAAAAATATAATTTCCCAGGGCTAATAAAATATCCCTTTCTTGCCACAAACATAATTACCAACTTTGGGAAGTTTATCATTTGCTAGGCAACTATATGAATCTTTTTCCTGGTACTATAATACAATATAAAAATGCCTCATTTATCTGGCATCTTCAACAAGTGAACTCTTCTGCACAAGTTTATTTTCTGGAGAAATGATAATTATTCCATTTAGTGCTATAATTTTTTAACATGTTTGTTGGATCACTTATGTTATGTATTACACTGCCTTCTTAAATTGAGAATAATGAGTTTGATTGAAATTATCTTGGTGACACAGTATCTTCAGTATGAAGACCGATGATTAGATAATGATTCCCTCAGGAAATGTGAAGAGGTTTTGCCCCTCCGGTAAATGATCCCAGTGTGCTTTGATTTTTAAACTATCACATCTGCTTTCTATAGTCTGTTTTCTCTCATGGTCAGTTGTCACTATTTGCTGGTTTAGATGTGATTGGTTCTACTAGCCCTATTTTCCTCCAACTCCCCTCCCGCACCCCCAATCTGACTTGCCAATTCTGACTGGCTGTTCGTTGGAAAAGGATATCATCACACTTTTATAGTTATGCATAAAGTCAGAGCATGGGCCTGAAACATTTTCCTGGAGATATACTCAAATTTTGTTACAATGACCTTATCACATAACCAGCTGCTTAGATGTTTTTGGCTGTGTTCTCAGTAGCTAAGTGGAATATTTTTAAGTGGTATGTAGTATCCTTTTCAAACTGTAAAGAATGAGGCCATTGGATATGACTTGTACCTAGTGCACTTATGCATACTACTTATAATCTCATACTTACGTCCTAAATATAAATGTTCTACTGAGTTAATGAGAAAGAATTGATCACAATATACAAGACAAAATAATTATCACTGAAGAGATTTAATAAAAAACATAATGGTCATTTTGTTTCTTATTTACTAAGTACCTATTCCACATTAGGCAGTGGACATCACAAAATTGGATACAAGGTGGTTTCTGCCCTCAGAAAGTATGTCATATGATAGGGAGATAAGACATGGACATCTCTGTAGAATCTAGTAACTCATCACAGACAAGTACAGAGTTATGCATGAATTTTGAAAAAGAATACATGACTTGGGAGATATGAGAAAGATCAGGGAAGATTTCGTGGAGAGGTCAAGATGGAATTTGAGAAGATGACGAAGGTTTTGACGGTCAGAGAACAGGGAATGCCATACTAGAAAAAGCGAACAGCATGAGTGGAGCACCATGATCAGGGGGCTCAGAACATATCAGTGGAATGGCAAGTCGTGGAGTTTGACTGCAGTGTAGGGTACATAAATGGGAACATGTGAGAAAGAGGTAGATTGAGGTACTTGAATGTCATGGTAAAAATAGGGACTTTGTTAAATAGTAGGGAGTCTTTGAAGGATTTGGAGCTAGAGGATTGATATAAGCAAGCTGAGTTGTAGGATCATTTATTTATTCAATCAACATATATTGAGTGCCATCTGTTTGCCCTACTCTGCTGGAGATAAAATGGCTAAAAGCAGACATGGCCCTCATGGAGTTTAGAGGTAGAAAAATGTTAATCAAATAATCATAGCAATGTAAAATTACACAAGGCTATGGAGTATTAGGTGGTTCAATGAGAGCCTGTCACAGGGAGATTTAACCTCCCAAAGGAGGTCAAGGAAGGATTCCCTAAGGAAGTAAATTTTAACATGAGAGCTACAGGATGAGTAGAGTTAAGTAGGTGAAGAGGAACAGGGAAAAAGCCATACAGACAAATGTAACAGCTTAGGCAAAGCTCCTGTGGCTGAAGGAAAAAATGGTAAGTACAGAAGGGTGGTAGAAGGAGTGAAAATGGAAAGGAAGAACCAAGTTCAGGACTACCGAGAGTTTTCCATTTAAGTGGTCCCATGAAATGAATAAATATTTACTTATCCTCAAATCCTTCAGAATACTTTGCTAATTTTCATTATACCTTTCATAATATCAAAGTTATTAAATTTTCTTTTTCAAACTTTTCTTACAACTGTTTCTTTTAATTTTCTGTTCTTGTTTCTACCTAGCATTAGGAAACACAAGGTAAAAACTTTCAGTAAAGATCCTTGAGATCTGCTGGTGTCTGCTGCTGTATTTTAAGTACAGGTAATTCACCCATCAGGCATTTTAAGAGAAAACCATAATAACATTATTCTCTTGATATATAGGGTTGGATGTGTCCAGAGCCTGCATCAGAAAGGGAGGACTTGGTATATTTTGAACATAAGTCATTTTCTAAATTGTGCAAGGAGCATGATGGAGAATTTACTGGCGAAGAAGAAAGCAGTGCAGATGCATTAGAACGGAAGAGTGACAACCCCCTAGATATAGCTGTAACCAGGCTGGCTGATTTGGAGCGGAACATTGAGAGAAGGTATCTGAAGAGCCCCTTAAGTACCACCATTCAGATCAAACTGGATAATGTGGGCACAGTTACTGTCCCTGCTCCTGCACCATCCATTAGTGGTGATGGTGACGGGTAGGTTATTGAGATTAACTTGAAAAATTATTGTGCTTCTTTGCTAATTGGAGCCTATTTTCTATTGCCTGTTATCTATGTATCTTCTTGTATGTCTGTGATCCATATGGATCATGCTATTTGCATGGTGCTTTGTAAAAACATTTTTTTTTTGTTATGTGCGTTAATAATCCTGCAAAGTGATCTTACATTTACCTGGTTGTGACTAAGCTTTGAGGCACGTAGCCACAGTCTGTGCACTACATCAAATTTAGTTGCTTAAACCTTATTCTTATTGGCTGTTCCATGTTTTTGTCATTGCTTGGCTTTCAGTGTGATGATTGTTTCACATTCAGTAACCATAAATGTGGATATGACCTACTTAATTTTTCTATATTTCAATGCAGAATTGAAGAGGATATTGCTCCAGGGCTCAGGGTATGGAGAAGGGCATTATCAGAAGCTCGCAGTGCTGCACAGGTAGCTCTGTGCATTCAGCAGTTACAGAAATCAATAGCATGGGAAAAATCAATTATGAAAGTTGTAAGTGTTTTCATTTAAGAAATACTATAACTAATTTACTTTGTCCTGTTTTTCCCAACCTCTAAACCTTTCTTAATTAATACATTACTTATTGTCAAAATAATGTATGCTTTACTTGACAGTTTGTTTAATTCTTAAATACTGTATCAGTTTGATACTTTTCTCCTTATTTTGAGCTTTTTGATGGAAACTTCCAAATATGTTATCTCTTCTTTTTAAAAATCTTGATTCTCATTCCACTGAATATTGTTTATAACTCTGACTGAGGTTGTTTTCTGTATTCTGTTAACATAATAGATGTTCATCTAAATATTTTGAAGACCCTTTCACTCTTGTAAACATTCCAGTTGCTAACATTATCTGCTACATTCACTGCATTCTTAAAATGTCTTTATATTTCTATCAGTTTTCTTTTTTTTCTGTAATGCTAAGAAATAATTAGATAAGTAAATACAAAATAAACAGAGAGCTCTTAGTTTGTGCACTTGATACCATGTATATGGCATCGGAAGTAGCTGACATGAAGAGTAGGTCTTTTATTTTTTTTTTTCTTCTAACCATTAAAACTGGTTTTTCACCTTCTTTGCTAAAGCCCAAGTAGTTATCATTGTGCAGTGGCCTCTACCTTGTACCAGGCACCAAATGCTATATATTCAAAATGAAAGCTATAGTCCATATATCTTCCAGAGAGATGCTCATTTTAAACATGTTCATGTCCCTCTTGCCTCTTATATCAGATACAGAAATATTTATTATATGTGAACTTTTATGAATTACTTTGACATTTGCTTTTGAATTACAGATTAGCTATAAAATCCAAACATTTGAGATTTGTTTTTATGAATGACTAATAGTAAAATTCCTTACTTAAAATAGTCATTCCCCAAAGAAAAGAAGTGATCCTTAAATAATTTAACATTCTTTCCTTTATTTTAACCTCTAAGTTTAGACTACTCAACGCCTTATTCATTCTTACAAATAAATTTGGTTTCTTCTGTGGTTTTTCCCTTCTTCATATAAAATATCCATGGAATAATGAATCTGCAGTTTTCACAATCTGCTCAAATTTAGGTCTTTTCCAATCCACATTACAATTTACCATAAGATGGAAGGCAAGTTCTGTTCATCTGGTAGCATTTTTACCAGGTAAAAAGAATCTTTCTTCTAAAACTTATTATTAAAACCAGTTTTAAAATCACCTTGGAGAAATATACTCGGTGAAGTCTAGACTGTAATGATCAAAAGAGATTGAATTCTACATCAAAATGAAACTGGAACAGTTCTTTTCCTCATATACACCAAAATAGTCATCATGATATGATCAGATTTGTTATAACCTGTATATAGAAACCCAAAATTTGTACCAAAATCTGCCTTTATACTTTCTGTAGTCAAAAGCTTTATTTCATTTCTGGCAAATTCATTCTTTTTCATGTTATTAATATACATTTATCATTATTTAACTCCATCTCATAATTTTCATTTTTTAATATTTAATCGTACATTATTTGCCATGAAACTATCTTGAAAAGAAGACATAGTTTCATATTCAAAGGTTAATAAGCACTTTTTAACCTTTAACTAGAAATGTAATAGTGCCTAGAATAATCCTCATAACAAGTCCTAACAAAATGTTAAAGTACGCAGTACCTTTAGAAATACCCTCTTTGCCAGAGACCAGGCTTATCATGGAAAGGAGCTGTCATAATTTGCCTCCAGATAATTCTCTGCCCACAGTATGCTTTATATTGTTGTTAATGTTAAGCATAGGCAACAGCCACTATTTTATGCTCTACATTTGCTCTAACATGTTATGAACTATTGCTGTGACTTTTCCAAAGTGTTAATGAGCTTGATACCTGCCACCTTTTTTTATTAAGTATCAGAAAAGAATTTTATTTTTAAACCATAAATGTGAGATGTCAGAGAGACTTTATAGTATTTCTGGGTAGCTATTATAAAAAATAGAGTTTACTTAATGTTCATGAAACTGATTTTTAACCTTTTTTGTCATAGGGATTTAATTATAACTTTCTAAATGTTATTTCTCAATATTTTTACAATAGAAGTTTTAAAGATGTAACTTAAGTTTGGAGAAGGTATTTAGTGATGTGGTATTATGAAAGGTCATAAAATACTTACTGTTGGGATGGTAAACTCTGCTGCTTTTGCTCTTAGCACACATGACAATTTTAGTATTATGCATATTACATATACTTGATAGATATTTAAGCTGAATAGTGTGTATCTGCCATTTCAATAAGATTTTTAAGCTGTCATCGATGTGCATATTGAGTTATATAAGACTATTTTAGACTTTCCCAGATTAAGATTTAAGGTTGTATTGAAAGTTTTAAAAATTAAGTTTGAACAGTCAAGCTGTTTTGTTTTTAAGAGTATAAATATATAACTTTCAATTAGCATAAGTGACTTACAGTTTAAATGTTTTTATTTTTCAAAATAATTGATTACAAGACATTTTCTACTGTGACAGAGTATAAGCTAAATGTCAAAACACAGGGTTAGTATTGACCATTTTTTAAAGCTATCTTCAAAGTTTTTCTTTTCTAACTTTGCTTCTTTCCCTTTTTGAAACTGGTTATACAGAGTATGTATGCATGGGGGGGAAATCTCCGTACAGATTTTAAAGTTCTTAATGGTATTAGAAACTTTTTCACAGAGAAGAAATAATTTTATTTTTAGTTCTACAAAATAAGTTATGACCAATTAAATTCTTTGATTTAGTTTATTGTTACCAGTTTTTTGTTTTTTTTTTTCCCTCTCTAGAAATCATTGTGTAGGATCCATTTTCTGCACTTGTGACACATGTTTGATTTGGGTTGAATTCCAAAGTTTCTTGGTTTGGACACATTTTTTTTAATCAATCTCAAAAAATAGATGGATAATTTAACCAAAATATAGGGTCATCTTTTTACTGTTATATATAATTTTGATACTAATACAAGTTTCCTAATTTTGATCTTAAAAATTACTCTAACTCTTACTTATTTCTTTCTCAGGATATCATGAGGATGCTAAGATAAGCAAAAGATGAAATACGTTAAAAAATTAAAACACCATGTATTAAAGCTACTCATTGCTTTATGTGCTCTAATGTCACGTTAATGATTTCATATGTTAATGTGTACATGCTTCTGAAGTGTGTGCAGGCATTCAACCTCTAGCTTTGTTCTTTGCAGTGTACCTGAAATGTGCATTTACCCCAACTGAACTGCTCACCCGTCATGTGGTCCATATCTGTGTAATGAGAGATACATAGATGTGTATGGCTACTGTATATTTGTTAGCAAGCGGAATGTTTGTTACTAATATGAATTAGGAATTATGGTGTGTTTAATATCCCAATAACTATTCTTCACAGCAGAGAGCTAATTTTAAATGATTTCTCATGTATTATAGTACTGCCAGATCTGTCGAAAGGGAGATAATGAAGAACTGCTTCTCCTTTGTGATGGCTGTGACAAAGGCTGTCACACGTACTGCCATAGGCCCAAGATTACCACTATACCAGACGGGGACTGGTTCTGTCCCGCTTGCATTGCTAAGGTGAGACTGACCTAACACTAAACCGTTCAATTGCCAGATCAAAATGCAGAGCTGTATGGGGGTTTTTTAAAGATGTAATTCATAGGCCATAAAAATCACCATTTTAAAGTGCACAACTCAGTGGTTTTGCAATATTCACAAAGTTGTACAACCATCACCACTATTTAATTCCACAACAAATTTTTCATGACCCCAACAAAGAGCCTTTGTACCAATTATCAGTCACTCCCCATTCCCCATCTCCCCTTAGCCTTTGGCAACCATTATTCTACTTTCTGTCTCAATGGATTTGCCTATTCCGGTCATTACATATAAATCGAATCATACAATATGCTGCCTTTTGTGTCTGACTTCTTTCACTGAGCACAATATTTTCAGGGTTCATTCATGTTCTAGCATGTATTAGTACTTCCTTTTTATAGTCAAATGATACTCCCGTTATTTGGATATACCACATTTTGTTTATTCATTCTTCAGTTGATAGACAGTTGGGTTGTTTCCATATTTTGGCTATTATGAATGATGCTGCTGTGAAACATTCATATATAAGTTTTTGTATGAATAAATGTTTTCACTCATCTTGGGTATATACCTAGGAGTTAAATTGCTAGGTCAGATGGTAATAGGCATTGTTTTTTAAGTCACTTTCTGGTCACATTTAAATTAGAAACCTGTGGACACCCATAACGGATTGATAATATGATAATAGAATTAGAAAGTAAGAAGTGTGAAAGGGTCAACATGTGTTGAGGCCAGAGTCTTTGTTAGGTATTTCCTAACTCAGTCACTCCCTTCCATGTTTAATCTCTTGGCCAATAAACCATTAATCATTACCAGTAACTGCCATGTCTCCATGAACTAAATTCCAAACATCCATCTATTCACTGCCTTTCTTTTCAGTCTACCCTCTTTCACACTCAAACTCCAACAATTCTTTGACCTCCAGTCCATTTATCTGAAGACCTTCTCACTGTCCCTCTCCCCTTTCATGTCCTCTCTTTTCTTCTAACCTTGCTTGTAATATGTCAGCATTTCATTATCATAACCATTGCATCCACCTTTATCCCCTTTGCCTCTCTCTCACTTGGGAAGACCATCATTCTGGTTAATCCAACTCTTGACTTCCCTGCACCTATATTTTTATATCTGAATGTGGTTGGAGAAAACACCCAGCCCTTTAAATTCGAGGCATTAAGAAGGCCTTTAATGGTGCCTGATGATTTACCTCCAACTCTGTCTCCTCCATCCTTATTGTCAACTGATGACCTTACTCCCATTTCCCTGTGAAAATAGAAGCCACCAGAAGAAAATATTACAAGAATTTGCCACCACATGCACCATTCTTCCTGTGTCTGTGCTCACATGCTCTACCTTCTCTCCTGTTGCCGTGAACTGCTAGTGGCTCTGACAAACTCAGTTCCCCAAGGTATGCCTCAGAACCAACCCCCTCTCACCTTCTTAGGAGTATGATTCCAACAGTTCTCTCTTCTCCTGCACCATCTATGTTTCCTTCTCCCCTGCGTTCTTCTCATCAGCCCACTAACATGCTACTATTCCTTCCGTCTTGAGAGAACTAAATAAACAAAAACCCTCTTCTGGGCTCACTTCTTCCTTGATTCACTTCCCCCATTTCTTCCCTTCCCTTTACAGAAGAACGCATGGAAAGTTTTCTGTTCTGGTTCTCTGATTTTTCTCCTCCAAATCACTCTTGAACTCATTCCAGTCAGATTTTCACCTCCATAGCTTCTCCAAAATTTCTCTTATCATGACCACAAATAACTTTCACATTGCTTAATTCAGTGATCAGTGCTTAGGCCTCATCTATCCTATTAGGTACATTTGATAGAGTGGAGCACTCCCTTTCCTTGAAACCCTGTTTCCGCTTGACTTCTAGGATTCCATACTTACCTGGTTGTCTTCCTGCCTTTGCTCTTTTTCAGTCCCTTTGCTGGTTTTTCTTACCTCCCTGATCTCTAACATTGGAGCACTTTCCTAGCTTCAGCGTTATCTGTAAAATGGCATAGTATCTAATTCAGAGAGGTTTTTTTTTTTAAGATTTTATTTATTTATTTATTTATTTGACAGAGAGTGTGCGCACGCGTGTGCACACACGCACGCATAAGCAGGGGGAGGGGCCGAGGGAAAAAGAATCTCAAGCAGGCTCCCAGCTGAGCATGGAGCCTAACGTACGACCTGAGATCATGACCTGAGCTGAAATCAAGAGTTGGACGCTCAACTGACTGAGCCACCCAGGCACCCCTAATTTGTAGAGATTTTTGAAGATCAAATATGGTCATGTGTGTAAGAGTTTTTATGACTTTAAAGTTCTGTTACATGTATATTAATACTTTATTACATTTGATTTCTATTATTTATTTTTATAATATATTTTATATATTTTTATTTTTATAATGTATTTATATTTTATAAAATAGCAGAGAGTCCCACATGGCATTATATTCACAAATAATCACTTTTTAATTTTTCATTACTTGATTATTTTGTCATATCTAGTGTAATTCAGTAATAATTTTCACTGGTTGTACATAAATTATCTTTTAGCTTCTTAACTGTCAAGTTATAGAAATTTCCTCTAATGCTTTATTGATTACTAACAAATTGATATGTTAATTCTTGAGTTATCATCTGGTAGACTATAGGAGGTTTTGTTTTCAGTAAATTTGCTTAAATTAGAATTTTGGCTATTTATCATTCAAGGAGTGGACTAGGAGACATATGATCTATGATCTAATTCAAGTGCTTCTAGGTAATGCAGATTTCTAAGCCTCTGTTCCCTGTTTTTTTAAAGGTAGTGAATTAGATGTTATGTTTCTTATAGCAATAAAAATATTAAACATTTGATTTTGATATATAAAGGTTTTTAAAGTTAATGTTTATAAACTATCTTTCCAGTTAATTCAGTTTTTGTATTTATACTGTCTTGATCTCAAATGGCTATTTATGCACATATTTTATTTTTACTCTGTGTATATGTATGTGCATGCCAATATATATACATGCACTTTGTTATATTATATATATTTATTAAATTTATAGATTTGTTTTATGTATATCTCATAGGATCATAGAATCAAAAAGACATGTGTATATGTGTATTGATGCACACATATATATGTATAAATATACATACACATATTTATACACACTCATAGACACACACACATGAGGTTTCAAACTCCAATACCTGTAAAAGTCAGGCAAATAACACAAAAGAGTTGGGACTGTGGCAAATAGGAAAGTCATGCCCCAATTTAAATATAACAGTCATTACTCAACTCCAGCCAGTTGTTGTCATGTAGACATGTGGGCCCAATGTTCCAGGATCTACCAGTATTTCAAGTTTATGGATTTTATGCATATCCTCCCAAATGTTTAGTGTTGGCACAAACTCAAGACTTTTTACAAGCATTATATGAGCCAAGCAGCAACACATTCTGTGGGCTCTTTACAGCCTGTGAGCCACCCAGTCACAAACTTCTGATGTATAAATATATACAAACAACAGAAATGTGCCCTTTTATGTGTAATCTGATAGGTTCTGCTTTAGACATACTGAAGTTCCTCTTTGAATTTGGGTTATAAAAAGATAGAGAAAAAGGTAGGGAGTGGGGCATCTCTGTCCCAGAACAAAGTAAATCAGGTAACAGAGTAACTAACTATATACAAGCTTGCTTTTAAAAGTATGTTTCTGTGGGGGCGCCTGGCTGGCCCAGTCAGTGGAGCATGTGACTCTTGATCCCGGGGTTGAGTTTGAGCCCCATGGTGCATGTAGAGATTACTTAACAAATAAAGTCTTTATGAAGATAAGTGTGGGTATGTGTACAGTATGATGAGGCAAGCTGATAAACATTACTTAGTAAAGAAATGTATAAACTTCATTGTCTTTTTGAAACACAAAGTTCTTTTGATTCTGTAATTTAAATTTCATGTTTTCCTACTGTAGTTATGAGTTTGTTAGAAAATGATCCCAAGTAATAATTTAGTTCACATAAAGAACTAGAAGTTTTGGCCCCTTATTCATGAAATTTTGTTCTTAAGTGATATAATTATTCAATCCAACTTAATCTTCATTAAATGGACTTTTTCGTTATGTTAAGCATTCTCTTTCTCTTTTTTTATGATTTCAGAGTGATAAAAGCTTAGTGTAATATGAAAACTCAGAATATCAGATATTCATGAATAAAAATTAATAAACTAAATGGAAAAGAGACTTAGTAAAACATTTTAATTATTTTAGTTAGTGACAAGGGGTAGTGATTCTTTGATATGATATGGGGAAGGTATTAGATTTATTTGCCTTATTTCAGGCAATTAAAATCTCTCCTTAACTATACTTTTAGCCTTCCAATAGAGAACCAAATAATTTTAATTGCTTATGGGCAATTATTTAAAAATATTACTAGAAAAGTTCATGAAATCCTCAAAGAAATTATTATGAAGTACTCCAAAGAAATGTTTTCAGCCAGATTTATTTCAAGAATACAGCCAACTTTAGATTGTGGCTAGACTGAATATCTGACTCTGCATATCTCTCTTCTATGATCTATTATATTTATTATAACATTTAACTCTCAAAATATGATTTATTTCCCTATTTCTGAATGGGGGAGGAGAGCTCGTTGTTGTATCAGTGTGCTGACCGCAAGCTGTAATTACATTGCATAAGGCTACACTGAGATTTTTTTTTTTCATGTAACTTTAGAGCTAGAATGACCTTAGCAGTTGTGTGGCTTATCTTTCTTATTTTACAGATGAGAAGATAGGGCCTCACATATATATTTGTATAAATTCCATAGCTAGTTACTGACAGAGCCATAGCTAGAATTCATATCCTTTAAATACGATCTCTTTTATACTGTGTCTTTATTGTTTTCCTCAAAAACAGACATTTTTTTTCCTCTCTCTCTCTCTCTCTCTGATTTTTCACCATTGCTTTGTTCACACCTGGGAACCACAATTTAGTGGAACTCTCTTTCTATAGCAAATGCTTTTTTTCCTTTATCCAAAAATAAACAAATATATACAAATTTCCAGTAGATTTAATCACTTATAAAGGACTTTTTCTTTACTTGACACTTTGTGAGCTATTTTTCATGTTTTGGCCTAGTTTTTTTATTACGTCTTCAATTGTCTTATTAATAAGCTCTGTATTGTTTATTTGTTATTTTCACCTTTGTTCCTAATTGTGTTCTAAAAGATAGTCCTTTTGTACCTTTAAACTCATTTGGTTAGTGACCTAGACTAAAGGAATACTGCTAAATTCTGTAGTACCAAAGATGGATTACCATGAGATCAACAGCTTCAAGTTTTAGGAGTTCTTAAGATAGATTTTCATGCTTTATTATATTTTAACCTTATATTATGGGAGATCAAATTCATAGATCTCTCTTAAAAATAAATTATCAACCTTGTAGATCAGAGATAAAATTCCTTTTGTTTGTCCTGTCAGACTTTAATAATTTAAAATAATAGGTCTGTAGATGGTTATTTTCTTATACCTCATTTACTTTTTTTAAAATTAAGGCAAGTGGTCAAACTCTAAAAATCAAAAAACTTCACGTCAAAGGAAAAAAGACTAATGAGTCAAAGAAAGGCAAGAAAGTAACTTTAACAGGGGATACTGAAGATGAAGACTCTGCATCTACAAATAGTTCACTAAAAAGAGGAAACAAAGACCTGAAAAAAAGAAAAATGGAGGAAAACACTTCTGTTAACTTGTCAAAACAGGAAAGTTTTACTTCTATTAAGAAACCTAAAAGAGATGACTCCAAAGACCTCGCTCTTTGCAGGTATTATTTCAGTTTGCATGTACAATATATTTATAACATTTCATTTTATTTGTTTAGAAATTTTCTATTATATCAAAGGTGACTTTTTGACAATTTATATAAATAGGAAAATGTAAAGTCTATAGTATAAATAAATGTATTCATCTTTTAAAATAAATTAATTTGCATTGCTTTTACTTGAAAGATTATAAAAACTAAGTTTTTAATAAAAATTGATAATTCTAAAGCATAGATACTGATTTCAAACATTATTTTTTTAGTATGATCCTTACTGAAATGGAAACTCATGAGGATGCATGGCCTTTTCTACTTCCTGTAAACTTGAAACTTGTTCCTGGTTATAAGAAAGTTATTAAGAAGCCTATGGATTTTTCCACAATTAGAGAGAAATTAAGTAGTGGACAGTAAGTAAATAATTTCAGTTCAATACTTATTGAATGCCTAATATCTGCTGGGTACTCTTCTGGTGAGCCAAAAATCTCTGCCTTTGGAGAGAGGGCGTGTGTATGTGTGTCTGTGTGTGTGTGTGTGTGTGTGTCTGTGTGTGTTTGTGTGTTTGGTTAGGGCAGTACGGTATGAAAGACAAGTCCATTAAAATTGTTTAAACAATTAAAAAGCAGTGTGATAAAGCTGCCTTTGACATTGGAAGGCCAACCAAACCCAGCCTGAAAGGTAAAGAAAAATAACAGGGAAGCCTCCCAAAGTAAGTAAATAACATAAGGTGGAGCTTATATTTTACATCAGTGGAATATTGATAATATCTCATGTGGATTTAACAAAAATTGACTGTAATATTTTCAGATCATTACAATGTAGAGATAAAAGGTCATTGGAAATTTTAAATTAAATTAAAATTTAATTTTTTAAATGTTAAAAGTTTAATTATGGGTTGTTGGAGAATACTAAGAATGTATTTATTAAATGTGGGAGAAAACTATTATTTGCTCCTCTCTACCATATTGTCTTTGTGATCCTACCTGAAGAGTAAAGTGACTTCCTGGCCACAGTTAATATTTGTTAGACCACCTCAAACTCCTACCAGAGTAGCAGCTGTTAATGGAATTTATTTGGTTCTGAACAGTGGCCCATTTTGGAGCCCCCAAAATGAGGCTGTTCACTTACAAAATAAGCCCACACAAAAGCATTCCACATGTGAATGACCAGGAGCTGTGAGCTGTATGTGTTCTCTTCTTCATTCTCCTCAGCTCCTCTTATTCCTTATTACTGGTTTAGCTTTAATGGACCCTGTGACCATACTTTAGGCAAAGTCACAAAAAATATGGAGGAAGAAGGAACTTTACATTGAAAGACTATCTATAAAGTAGATTTTAATTACATTATTATTGTTGTTATTATGATTACCATTATAACGCAATATGTTATTTAGTTCCTCCTGAATGTTCTTTTGGTGAAAATCACTGTGCTCCATAATTTACATGCAATTTATAAGAGTTGAGTAGAACTTAACTCAAAATGATCAGTGTCCTTCTCACATGTTTCAAAAGATTATGTCTGTTTTGTTTTATTTTTAAAAAAATTACGGAAGGGACCTGCCCAAATTCAGAAAACATTTAAAACCATTAAAACTATTGGTTCTAATGTGAACCAAAAAGCAATAGTTCCTGTCTAGCTATGAACTAGTTCTTTTGCTTTTTCTATCAAAATAATCAGATGTTTAGGTGGGTAGCATAATGGACTTAGAATCAACATGGCCAGGACAAAGACTTACACAGAAAGGCTTTACATTTTTCTCCAGTTCCTGGATAGAGGATAAATCTAAACCTCAGTGTGTTGTGATGAGCACTGGGTGTTATACCCAACTAATGAATCATTGAACACTACATCAAAAACTAATGATGTACTATAATGTGGCTAACTGAACATAAAACAAACAAACAAACAAACAGACCTCAAAATCCCCAAAATAAACACTAACACAGAGCTTAGACATTACCAAACATTGGTGTTCCCTTTTGAGAATGAGTCCTGGTGAATGGAGGAAGTCACAGCAGCGGCAAGGCGAGAGAGGGAAGCAGTTCTATATAATCGTGTTTGTGATGCCAGTTGTGTGGGAAGCAAAATTTAGTGGGTTCAAGCTCCTCTAACTTCAAGTTGTTTGATTAAACCCAAACTAATAAATTGGAACCAAAACTCATAAACAGTATTTCAAATGTTTAAACTAGAAATTTATCAAAAAGAGGGGAGGAAGTACTTGCTTTAATGAATCTTTCTGGGTTCCATCAACTGTGGGACTAGTATTTGTCTCACCTAGAATTCTGTCCTGGATTTTAGTCTCCCCAGCATTAATCATGAACTGTTTCTTATAGTAAGGAACAGTCTAAAGAGATAAATATTTCTCAAAGTAACTTTTAAATATTTTATAAAATTTATTCCCACACATGCTGTATGATTCCATTTATATCAAACTTCCAGAATAGGCAAATCCATGGAGAAAGACCAGTTAGTGGTTGCCAGGGACCGGTTAGGGAAGAATGGGAAGCAACTGCTTAATGGATACAGGGTTTCCTTTTGGGGCAACAGCAATGTTTTGCAAGTAGATAGAGGTGGTAATAGTAAATGTTGGGAATGCACTAAATGCCACTGAACTGTCCACCTTAAAATGGGTAACTTTATGTTATGTGAATTTCCCCTCATTAAAAAATAATAATTCCCAGAAGAACAGGAAAATGGGTGAGGTTACATCAGGTCTGAATTAATTTTGTGAGCTCATTACAGATAGAGAAATGTTACTTTATTATTGCACATAGCAGAGGGAAGTGAGAAGGTATGGAAGACTGTACAAGGTATCCCATCAAAGAAATAATTCCACTTTTACCAGGTCTCAGAGCTTCAGTGTGTACTTCAAGGGTATTTCTAATACGTAAATTATTTTAGTACTTAGCTTACCATAAGCTAGAATTAATTTAAATTTAAATTCCCAAAAGCTCTCTTTCAAAATGTATTGGTTTGGCTTGGGTTGGCTTGAAACAAACCACTCCTTTCTTACCAGTGAGCTGACGCAGATTCATTCACTTTTCTGTTCCCTTTGCCATGTTTCTACAGAGAAAGATGACGGGGCTTATCCCACTGAAAAACCACTGAAGCCACAGTGCTTCTTATGGAAAAGCAGGTCTTCATGATGTTATCTCTGATAAAGGGATAGCACATTTTTAAAAATTTTTTGCCTGTTTTGGATTATCGTACTCCAGTGTTTGAGCAAAAGAGCACATCCAAAGAGAAAAGAACAGAAATGGGAAGTGGGGAAGATTTAACACAAAGCAGTATATCCTGGATGTATATAGAAGCTACAGGGCAAGTGTAATGTTTATAGGGCACAGGAAGCATTTCCATTATTTCTACTGCAACTAAATAGTTTTCAATGTGGATGATAGGGTACCACAACTGGCCAGAGGAACTAATAAACCAGTTAAGTGGGATGAGTCCTGGGACAGCACACTATGTACAGGTCAAACAGGAAATTGGATGTGGGGAAAATGCTAGTTAGTTGAACTGTATCTTGCTCCTCAGAGAAATGTGTTTTTTTCCATTTAATCTTTTTAAATCCTACATGGTTCAGAACACATGCAATTTTTTAAATGTTCATCTATAAGAGAGTATAATATGTTTTATATCCGTTTAAATGTAGTTATCCTAATCTTTTTTCTTTCAGTTTTACTTTTTCATTTTACCTTTTATTACCTCTTCATTTGTTTATAAAACAAAGCCACCCTATAAAAACAACCTCTAAATCATGTGTTTTCTTTCAGATATCCAAACCTTGAAACCTTTGCTGTAGATGTCAGGCTTGTTTTTGACAACTGTGAAACATTTAATGAAGATGATTCTGATATAGGCAGAGCTGGCCACAGTATGAGGAAGTATTTTGAAAAAAAGTGGACAGATATTTTCAAAGTGAGCTGAAGTTATAATAATCTTTTTTTTTCCTTTTAAACAAGGACAAATGAGACCAGCAGTGTGAACTGTATTTACATAAATGTGCAAGGCACATACATAATGACTTTTTTCCCTTAAAATAAGTATCACAAAAAAAAAAAAGTATCAGAAGAATGATACCATTTTTAAACGCTTCACTCCTACAACAACCAAGGCCCTTGGTTATTGGTTTGTGTGATTTATCAGCTAATTTAGGTAGAACAGGGAAGCACACCCAAAGAATTTTCAAAGGAAAGGGTGTTATAGTGCAATAGCAATTAAAATATATCAAATCGCACTGAATATTCAACACCAGAGCTCTAATGTGGGAAATGGTTCTCCTTTCCCTCTCAATAAATATCTATTTTTCATTTTTTTACTTTGTAGTTTATTTTTTAGTGAATGTATTTAATTTTATGAATTATTTATGATTAAACCACATCCAGAATCTTCGTTTTCTGTGAAAAGGAAGAACTAGAAAATTGCTTTAAATCTTGAAAATACAACAAGGAATGTTTTAAAATATAAAACAAAGCCAAGGTAAACTGTTTACACTGATGTGCTATAAAAGCACCAAAAATAAACTTTACTGTAGAGTTACAAGTACATTTATATATATATACATATATATATATATATATGTTGCTGCATCACTTGTGTAGTTAAATTGTATTTCAAGACAGTGAAGAAAAATTGACATGTATATACTGTTCACTATTGTTTATATTAAGTCTTGTTTTAAATATGTATTATGTGTATATATTGTTTGGAGACATTATTGTTTATGCCTTAGAAGGACTGTAGCATTTTATTTTAGTCTGAAGGTAATTATAGCTACACGGCTTGTACAGTAATTATCCTCTACCAACACTGTGGCGTCTCCTTGATCTTGGTAGTGCCTGCCTTTGAAACAGGGTGTAGGGGATATTAGTTTTCCATTTTTCTATTTTGTTATATAATTTTAAGCCACCAGGGCCTAAATTAAAGTATAATCATTTGTATCCATGTGGAATAAAATTGTGACAATTTCCTACACACACAGTATTTTTTCATAGAAACATTTCCTTCCCATTTGCCTTGCCTCAGAAATAAATTTAAAAGACATTTGTAACCACTGTGTTTTATCTACTGTGTGTTGTGGTGGCCTGTTGGAGGCAAATAGATCAGAATTTTTTTTGTACCTATGTAAGAGTACTTGAAGTTTTATTTAAAATCAAATGTTGTGGAAAAGGTAGCATTCTTTTTTTTAGGAGTGTTATTTTTCTCTACTATGTGTGGCACGGATACAATAAAAGACTTTTACAAACTAGTTTTTTAGTTTTTCTTAATGAGCCTGAATATATATTCTTTTCAAAAAGATAGTTAATTTCAATTTGATTTTTACAAAATCCTAAAGGAGGAGCGGCAGACTGTGTAGTTCAATGAACATTGGGCTGGGTGGAGGAGGGTGGTTTTAAGTCAAGTGCTGTGCCTTTCATTAGCGCCTGAGCCTCTCTCGACCACATTTTGTTGTTGTTTTCACATTTTCAATATGAAAATATTAGAATACATTTTAAAATCTTGTTCTGATATGAGAAATGTCTCTGTTGGTAGACATGTAACCAATTATCAGTAGTCAATAAGAAAAATTGATCATATCAATTAGTCTAATAAGTCATGAGCTACAAATTCAAGCATTCATGAAATAGGATTTGATGCCTTGCTGGGCTCTGAGGAATCACTGGTGAACAAGACAGGCAAAGGCCCTTCGTGGAGCTTACAGCCTAGTGGAGAAGTGGTCCTGAGATGATGTCCTTAGAGAATGGCTTTTTAATAGTGAAGAGAGAATAGAAAAGTTTTGAAGAAAATGTTCCTAACTTTAAAATGCTTCGAAGCCACCAAGTATTTTCCAAAATTTCTAGATTGTTCGTAGAGACTGATATGAAAACCAGCTGTTATTATGTAAATATGTCAGTTTCTGTTAACCAAGTATTGCACTTACGCCTCAAGGGGCTCGTGCTTAATCAAAAAGACCATGTAAAGAAAAGAACAAGGTGGTGCTGTGAATAAAGTGTCTGGGTTTTTGTGTTTATAGATATGCCAGATGCTCCATGGGGAGTCTTCTTCATGGGGGTGTTGTGCCTTAGGGATGATACATGCTTACGTTAATTTATATTAGATGGTATATAAGCAGCTTGATAATAATATGTCTGGTGTCTGAGGAGTTCATAAATGAGAAATAAAATACTTAAACACATAAAGCACAATTTTTGAAGAGTGATAATTTTCTTTTAAAAATAAATAAGATATCTCTGAAAAAAGGAAAGCTTGGTCAATATGGGCTCCCTTAGACCAGCGTCTTCATTGTTACTCAACAGGGGTAGCTGTTCAAGATGTGGGCATGATCAGAAAAGGGCAACTGATCTAGGTAACAATTGTTACTATACCTTTGTGGATCATTTGTTATGTGAATGAATCTTGCAGTCACAGTGCCCTGGGTTGGGTATATCTTCAATAAACCAGTATCACTGTTCTCTTCAAATATAAAAAGTTTTCCTAACCCTCTGCTGTCACAGAATTACAAGTAAACACAACATACTTTAATTAAGATAAACTAGGCTTTAAAAAAAAAATAAACTAGGCTTTAACCTGAACCTTCTCCATTTTAGTTTCAATTGCTCTGTAAATTATAAAACACTAGCTTGCCCTCATGATTAGATTTAGATTATCACTCAAGTAGTAACGAACCAGAATAACCGAACAGTGCACTACTATTAAACACAGAAAATAATCATCAGTTTGAAACAGTATGTAGAGAGTAAATTAATATTTATTTAATTGATAACCATAGTGAAAATTAAGTGAAAACTTAACCTATGGGTATACCTTGAATTTGTTAGAACTAACTTACATAAATGCAAGGTGATCCCTTTTTCTTGTTTCAACCCCAAAATGAAATTTGTTAAAAGTACTAATTTTAAATTATGAAGGCTCTAACCTGTCCTTAGTACTTTATGTACCCCCTTTGTGCTCCTTCTCTTTTCTATCACCTCCATCCTCATCGCCTTTGAAGAAATTTAAAATCCTATTCATTTAGCCTCCCAGTAAACACATCCTCAAGGAAATCTGGTATCAATCATTTACTCCTTCTGTAAATTTTTTTGTGTGGGCTACCTCTCTCAAGGTTATTTGTATCTTAGATATCTCCAGTTGAGTAATGAAAGACGTTTGTGTTCTGTTAAAAGAATTTCATTCCAATAAGGGGACAAAGGAGGTATTTTTAAGACAATCAAAATTTTCCTTCCACAGGAATATGACTCATAAAAAAACACAGCACTGGGAAACTAGTAGAACCTTATCTACTAGGAAATTTGCTTCAGTGAGATCTCTTAAACCTGCGTGGGCTATACTACTACTCTACCTTAAAGAGAAAAAAAATATTTTTTAAGCCTCAGCTATATAAAATTGAGGTAACTCCTCTCCTCAAGTCATGTCACATTCTTCACATTATTCTTGTAAAGCCCTTCTTTTATTTTTTTCCTTCTTCACTCAGCAACTCTTCAATTTCCTTCCCCCCACATACAAATATTTTTAATATATCTTTCCAGTTAACCTTTTATATATTTAGCAACATGTATATCTTTACAAATAGTGTGAAAAATGGTTTTTTTTAAACTTATTGGTTACATTATGCTATAAATTTGTTTTTCTATTTCTTTTGAGTTGAAAAAAATAATATGTAAATCTAGTTCGTTACTTTTGATTGCTGCAAGGTATTGCATCACAGGCACATACCACATTTTATTTTCAAATTTCTCTTAAGAATGAAAACCTAAGGGGCACCTGGGTGGCTCAGTCAGTTAAGCATTTGACTCTTGATTTTGCCTAAGGTCATGATCTCAGGGTCCTGGGATCAGGCCCCAGCTCAGGCTCTGTGCTCAGCAGGGTGTCTCCTTGGGGATTCTCTTCCTCTCCCTGTGCCCCTCCCCTCTGCTCACTCCTGCTCACTCACTCACTCTCAAATGAATAAATAAACCTTAAAAAAAAAAAAAAAGAATACCTAAGTTGCTTGCAATTTCTTGCCACTGCAAATAATCCTGCAGTGAATGTTGTCATACATATCCAAGATGTTTCCAAATGATTTTTGTTTTCTGGTATGTGTGCCCTTGTATAATCCTTTTCCACATTGTATCAGGGTTAGCCTGTGTGACCAACATAACATGGCAGAGTGATAGCCTGTGAATTCCCAGATTAGGTCATAAAATACATTTCTGCTTCCACCTTGTTCTCTTGGATCATTTGCTCTGGGTAAACCCAATTATTATGTTATGAGGACACTAGCAGCCCTCTGGAACAGCCGATAGCTGGCACCAACTTGTAAACCACATGACTGCAGCATCTTAGAAGTGGATCCTACAGCCCAAGTTAAACATTCAGTCATCCAGTTGACTGGAGCCCCAGCCAACATCTGGACTACAATTTCATGAAAGATTTGAGTCAAAACTACCCAGCTAAGCCACTCCTGAGCTGTTTCATTTTTTTTTTTTAATTGGAGGATAGTTGACATATTAGTGTCAAGTGCACATCATAGTGATTTGCTATTTTTATACAGTGTGAAATGATCCGCATGATAAATGTAGCTACTATCTGCCACCATACAAAGTTACTACAATATTATTGACCATATTCCCTATGCTGTACACTACATCCCCATGACTTTATTTTTATAACTGGAAGTTAGTACCTCTTGATCCCCTTCACCTATTTCAGCCCCCCCCAACCCCTCTCTCCTCTGGTAACAGTGTGTTTACTGTATCTATGAATCTGTTTCTATTTTTTTTTGTTTTCCACATAAAAGTGAAATCATACAGTATTTGTCTCTGTCTCGCTTATTTCTCTCATCATAATACTTTCTAGGTCCATCTATGTTGTCACAAATGGCAAGATTTCATTCTTTTTTATGGCTAAGTAATATTTGTGTGTATGTGTATACATGCCTTATCTTCTTTATCCATTCATCTGTTGATGGACATTTAGGTTGCTTCCATATCTTAGCTATTGCTACAGTGAACATAGGGGTGCATATATCTTTTCAAGTTGGTGTTTTTGTTTTCTTCAGATAAGTACCCAGAAGTGGAATTGCTGGATCATGTGGTGGGTTTTAGTTTTTTGAGGAACCTCCATACTGCTTTCCATAATGGCTGCACCAATTTATATTCCCAACAGTATACAAGGGTTCCCTTTTCTCCACATCCTAGCCAATACTTGTTATTTTGTCTTTTTGATAATAGCCAATCTAACCACTGTCAGGTAATATCTCACTGTTATTTTGATTTGCATTTCCCTGATGATAAGTGATGTTGAACACCTTTTCACGTGGCTATTGGCCATCTGTAATGTCTTCTTTGGGAAAATGTCTATTCAAATCCTCTGCCCATTTTTAATTTTTTTAAATATTACGTTGTGTGAATTCTTCATATATTTTGGATATTAACCCCTTTCTGGATGTATGACTTTCAAATATCTTCTCCCATGCAGTAGGTTGCCTTTTCGTTTTGTTAGTGATTTCCTTCACTATGCAAAAGTTTTTTATTTGATGGAATCCCATTTGTTTATTTTAGCTTTTGTTGCCCTTGCCTGAGGAGACTGGTCCAATAAAATATTGCTAAGATTGATGTCAAAGAGCTTACTATGTTTTCTTCTAGGAGTTTTGTGGTTTCAGGTCTTATATTCAAGTCTTTAATCCATTTTGAATTTATTTTTGTATATGGCATAATATAATGGCCCACTTTCATTCTTTTGCATGTAGTTGTCTAGTTTTCCCAACCCATGGATTGAAGAGACTGTCTTTTCCCCATTGTGTATTCTTGCCTCCTTGATCATAGATTAATTGACCATATATGCATGGGTTTATTTTTGGCCCTCTAGTCAATTCCACTGACCTAAGTGTCTGTTTTTGTGCCAGTACTATCCTATTTTGATTACCATCACTTTGGATTATACTTTGAAATCCAGAAGCGTGATGCCTTCAGCTCTTTGTTCTTCTTGCTCAAGATTTTGCTTTGACTATTCCAGGTCCTGGTGCTTCCAAACACATTTTAAGATTGTTTGTTCTATTTCTGTGAAAAATGCCATTGGTATTTTGATGAGGATTGAATCTGTAGATTGCTTTGGATACTATGGACATTTTAACAATATTAATTCTTCCAATCCATGATCATGGAATATCTTTGCACTTACCTGTGTCTTTCATCAGTACTTATAGTATTTGGTTTCCAGGTCTTTCACCTTTGTCAAATTTATTCCTAGGCATTTTATTCTTTTTGATGCAATTGTAAATGGGATTATTTTTTTCATTTTTGTTTGATAGCTCGTTATTAGTATATAGCAATGGAACTGCTTTCTATATGTTACTGAATTATCAACTCACAGAAACTATGAGATAATAGGTATTGTTGTTTTAAGTCACTCCGTTTTGAGTAATTTGTTACACAGCAATAGAAAACAGACTGTGTGTGATAAGAGTTTCTCTAGGATGTACACAGGTTAGGTATGTGCACACGTTCCATGCTATTACCATAGTGCTCTCCAGATGATTGCACCAGTCTACACACCTACCAGCAGTGAAAGAGGATTCTTTTTCCCTACCTCCCAATGAGTGTTCAATTATTTGCTTGTATTATTTTTCACTAACAATTTATTACAGATTTTGAATTTGAATACCATGTTTTGAAAAGTATCAAGCAATTTACTCATATTAGCAGCTTCAATGTGCATGTTTGCAGTTTTGTTTTTTGTTTTTTGTTTTTTTATGTAAGTATCATTTCTAACCCTATCTGCTTTCTAGGGACTGTAAGAACGGCACCAAATTTTACTTTCAGCCCGTGATATTCAGGAGATGAAACATTTGCCTTTGCTGTGGTTTGTTGGGAAAGCTGATATTGCTAAAGAAAAAGCTCAGGTATATGCAGGTGAATAGAAAATATTGAGAATTCTTAGGTATTGCTGGGACTTGCGTAGATTTTATGAGTTACTATAGCAAAAGTAGTGCTTGGAAGTGTGGTGGGTAAGGAGTTAGCTAACTACAGGGTTAGAGGAAAAGCTAACTTGGATCCTCTGGACCTTCACTGGAAGAGAATTTTGTACCTTGGCATTTAAATCAGGGGGGAAGGCAGGAGCACCTGGGTGGCTCAGTCGGTTAAGTGGCCGACTCTTGATTTCAGCTCAGGTCATGATCTTACGGTCGTGAGATTGAGCCCTGAGTAGGGCTCTGCACTCAGCTGGGAGTCTGCTTGAGATTCTCTCTCCCTATCCCTCTGCCTCCCCCACTCTATCTCCAATAAATAGATAAATCTTTAAAAAAAATAAATCAAGGGAGAGGTAGTAGCAAAATTAATATCTGAGATCTGTTTATAGTTTCTCTACCTTGACCATACATGTGAAAATCATTTGGGTTGTTGTCATTGGATGACTAAAAGTGTTGTGAGGTGTAAGTTGTATGTAGTTCATTCTTGAACTTTTTTTTTTTAAGATTTATTTATTTATTAGAGAGAGAGAGAGTGTGTGCGTGCTCAAGCGAGCAGGGGGAAGGGGCAGAGGGAGAGAGAATCCTTAAGCAGATTCCTTGCTGAGCAAGGAGCCTGATGTGAGGCTCAATCCCAGGACCCTGAGATCATGACCTGAGATGAAAGCAAGGGACAGCCTCTTAACTGACTGAGCCACGCAGGTGCCCCCATTCTTGAACTTTAAAAAAATAATTTTTAATTAAAATATGTTAAAGTATCAAGCTCGATTTCTAAGGGTATTCTTATTCTCCCTGAACAGACTCCTTACCATCTCCTTTAATAAAAAAACAGCCCTAATAATCAGGGTGGTGGATATCAAAGAATATGGTGAATCTTGAGGGAGAATTCAGTAGTGAATGATAGAGGCCTAAGGCTTAGAGCCAATTGAGAATATATCTTGGGTTCTGAAGTGAAAGGAAAGCTCAGTGAGTTCATTAGATCACCGAAGGGTAGTGAGGCATTTACACTGTATGGAGACAGTATAATGCTTTGAGAGGCTATCTACTTATTCTAATGATTCCTCCATTTCTCAAAATGTGTTTACAACTCCTTTTAAAATACTGCTTTCAGCATTGGTAATTTTCTGAATCTTTTCATTATAGCAAATCTCAATTCTTTTTAATATAGGAGTGACTTTTTAAAAACATTCTGTTCAACCACCAAAAACTATCATGGGAGGGTGCCTCGGTGGCTTACTGGGTTAAGTGTCCAACTCTTGGTTTTAGTTCAGGTCATGATGTTGGGGTCATAAGATCCAGCCCTCTGGGGCTCCACGCTCAGGGGGGAGTCTGCTTCTCTCCCTCTCCCCCTCCTCCCACTTGCCCTCGCATATGTGTATACACTCTCCCTTTCTCTCAAATAAATGGATAAATCTTTAAAAAGAAACTATCATGTAGATCTATGTTCATGTTGGTAAATTAAGTGAAAAAACTGGTTACACTATAGAATATAGTAATTCTGTTAAAATATATTTAATGCACTTAGTATGGGGAGAATTCTGAAGGGTTGTATAAAAATGTTCACAGTGTTTTCTTCTCTGGTAGAATCTGGGAAGATGACATCTTTGTCATCTTTCTTATCCATATATCATATCTTTGCAACAAATGTGCATTATTTTTATATTAACATTTAAAAAGACCCAACCAGGGGCACCTGGGTGGCTCAGTTGGCTAAGTGTCTGCCTGTGCTCTCTCTCTCTCAAATAAATAAAATCTTAAAAAAAAAAAAAAAAAAACCCCAACCAAGTATGGTAAATTTAGCTGGTAAATATAACTGGTGAATATACTAAATAATACTGTTTAAGGATTAAAGATTGAGGCATAACGTAATTGAGATGTGGCTTACTTTCACATCTATTCTCTTAAATAGCTTTCTATTGTATAGATATTTTCCATGTGGAATACTTTAACTGTATGTAGTAGCTGTCTTGTCTCCTTATTTCCTTCTGTCCGCTCTTGTATATGTTGGTTCAGGGAAAATTGGGCCCTTTTCTAGCTCCAGGAGAGTGAATCTTAATTAATGGCAATTCCATTCCTCTTGAAAGTCATTGCTTAACAAATGGGCATGTGATACAATTCTGGGCAGTGGCACATGAGAGAAAGACTGCTGGGGGACTTCAGAAGAATTGTCCAGAGGAGAACTGTCCAAAGGGACATTAGTGTGTGTCATACCTTCTTATGTAATAAAAAAACCAGGAATCTTGGGGTGCCTGGGTGGCTCAGTTGGTTAAGCATCTGCCTTCAGCTCAGGTCATGATACTGGGGTCGTGGGATGGAGCCCCACTTCCGGCTTCCTGCTCTGAGGGGAGTCTGCTTCTCCCTCTCCTGGTGCCCCTCTCCCTGGCTCATGTGCTCTCGCACTCGCTTGCTCTTTCAAATGAATAAAAATCTTCTTAAAAAGTAAAATGGTTTTCTATATTCCTTAAGTAGCACAATTACAAAGAACAATTGGTGGGACTCTGGGTGGCTCAGTCCCTTAAGCATCTGCCTTCAGCTCAGGTCATGATCCCAGGGTCCTGGGATGAGTCCCACATCAGGCTCCTTGCTCGGCGGGGAGCCTGCTTACGCTCTCGGTCTCTCTGTCTGACAAATAAATAAAATCTTTAAAAAAAAAAAGAATAATTGGAAATTAAAGATAAAATAGGATTAACTATTGACCACAGTTACATAAAACAAAGAATGCATAAAATACAAATCTTTAAGATTCTAAGTTAAAGTTCCAACAATTTTGACACTCAATCTGTTCTGTAAAATAAGATAGCCAGTTCACTTATGTGATCAAAGATCTCTACAAATTCTTAAAATGTTTTTCTAGTATATTGGCGAGATATTTTAATTAACATCTCATAAATTGCAAATTCATGAGACTAGAGACCAGCTACAAGAAGGCTTCCCTCTCTGAACTTGCTTTTCCCTAAAACTAACCATATCGGCCTCGAGGTCTCTGTGCTGAACGACTGGCATGTGTAGGCATGAGTTTCTTTTACATAGTTTAAAGAATATTATAACCAATTTGCTCATCAAATTAGTGAATATTAAATATTAGTCTGTCAAGAATGTGGAGAGACAGGCACAACCATATGTTGCTGGATGCTGTACATTGTCTCCCTGTGTCTTACTTATTTTATAACTGGAAGTTGTATCTTTTAATCCCCTTCCAATATTTTGCCCATCCCCCACCTCTGGCAACCACCTGCTTGTTTTCTGTACCTATGAGTTGGTTTCTGTCCAATGAACAGGGCCCTCGGATTCAGGGGCGAGCAGACTGCCCTGAGGAGATGTGGGAAACCTTAGTACAAAGATGATGGCAGAAAACACCAGGTTGTGGACCGCCGAGGATAGAGCTAGCCTAAACAGAAAAGAGCAATCACGGAGGTTCGAGGAGAACAGTATACAGGGGAGAAATACCGGAGAGGAAGGAGATTCAAAAACCCTGAGCGGCAATAACCAGTTGATACAATGCCACCTTTAAAAACCATATTTCAGGCACTCGCTAAGCCTTGGGACTTCAGCTTCCCCAACTGGGAAAACACTGCAAATACAGATTTTTCCCAAAACTGAAGTCAGGCGGATCTAAGTCCAAAATTAAGAGACGCCCGCAGCCGAGGTGTGCGAGGCCACGCATGCGCGCTGGCGCGGGGCGTGTTCGGGGGCGGGGCCTGTTTCCTTTCTCTTAGGGTTTCAGCGGTTGCCAGCCCCGCCCGCCTCACCTGCGCGTCACGTAGCCCCCGCGCGCCCGGGGGCACCTGAGGGCGGATCCCGCGCGCCTTGGGTCTTCGAGGTGGACGTGGCCGCATCCGTGGGCAGGTTGAGCAGCGGCGGCGGCAGGTGGGAGATCACGGCTGGGATCAGCTCGGGGAGCCTCCCTACTTGGGGTGCCTCCCTACTCGAGGTGTCTGAACCCTGTGGTTCTCGCAGTCTGGTTGCAAGCGCGCGACGGGGGTCAGCCAGGACCTGGACGGGAGCGGGGCGCGGCGGTGCGGCCAGGGCCGGGGGCCGGGGGCCGAAGGCCGGGCGGGGCCTGCGGGCGTTGCGTGGATGCCGCAGCTGGGCCCGGTGGGTGCCGCCGCCCAGAAAGGCCCGGCTCCCCGTCAGCTGTCCGCCCGCCCGCCTGGGTGGCTCAGTTCGCTGAGGCCCGGCCGGCTCTAAGAGTGGGGTACACCTTTGGTCCCTGCGTGTGGGGGGAGTAGGTCGCGGGGCTTTATTTGGGGAGATTTGGGGCACATTTCCTTTGCTTTGGATTAGATAGGGATGCGTGTGTCGACACCGGCAAGTTGACCGGCCCAGGGATTGAGCCTTCAGAGTGACGGCTGAATGGATGCCCACACCCCGAGGCAGGGGTGGTAGGCTTGAGAGTGCTTTTCAAAACAGACTGTACATTTAAGTGATTATGTCTCTGTTCTTCCAACTGTTTGGTCTAGAACTGCAAAGGGAGCTGAGTGCCACAAGGGTGTGGAAGCCAAAGTTTGTTTGCAAGATTACCTAGTGTACTTGCACAGTTGGGATTTGGGAGTTCTTCAGAAAGACCTCATGATCTTGCTTGTTTTCCGTGCGGTAATATAGGTGACAATCCACCAGGACCTTTCGTGGGTTGTTTTTGTTTTTTGCGTGTTATTTAGACGTTATTGAAATTTATGTTTGGAAAAAAGAGGCTGAAGTTTTGGGATACAATAAATATTGGAAAAGATATGCTCCGTCTATTTGTAAAGAGTTCTGCAAGTAACACTGGAACAAGGGATTATGAATTACAATCTAAGAGTATACCTATTCCTTCAGGGCCGATTATTGTTTCATTTTGCATTATTTTTCCACTGCTGGATTTTTTAAGTATTGGTAGCTTTAAGTTTTCTGATAATTTTATATTGTGTTCATATATGAAATTTAGAGGTAGAACTCAAGTGGATTTGGAAAAAAATAATCAAATATTTATTTGAGCATGTTAGGTGTCTGACACTGTTTTATGTACTATGGATACAGAAATGAGCAAGATGGACAGGATCTCCACTCCTTTGGAATTTACATTTTAGTGGTGGGGAGACAAATACATCAGATGGTGGTAATTGCTACACTGAGGATTAAAACAGGGTGATATATTAGGCTGGAGGGTGGCTGCTTTAGACTAGGAAACCCTTTCTGAGGGGAGACACTGAAGTTGAGATCTGAATGAGAAATAGGATCCCAAAAGCAAAGGGAAGAGAATTTCAGCCTGGGAAAACAGCTTTGTGAAGATCTAAGACGGAATCCATTTGACCAGGCAGGCTGGAAGGAAATGAGGGAAAGGGGAAGGGGCGGGACTTCAGATCTGAGAAGTAGGCAGGCAAGAGCCAGATCATACATACAGCATTTTGTAAGCTGTGATGAGGGGTTTGGATTTTAATCTAAATTTGTAAATTTGTTCTCAAGTGCAGTCTGGCTATGTTCATTTTTTTTGCCACTCTTTCTCTTTGGTTTCCTTCTCTTGGTTTCCTTGGATTTATTAAACTGGTTCTTCACCTCGAATCTTTTATACCATTTTGTTCTTTATCAAACAAGGTGGCCGACCATGACATGGGAGCTTTCAGCACTGCCGCTGAAATTTTGAATGAAACCATTTCTTAGTTTTTATGAGTGAACGGGACAGTTAATGCATCTCAAAGGCAGAGCTGTAGAGCCTTGGCTCCGTTCTGTGGAAGGAGCAGCCGAGACAGTTTGTTAAGAGTGGAAAATCTTTTTGAGTTGAGATTAGCAGATCTGGAATGAGGCATTTTTGAGAAGTAATTAGTTGAGGGAAAGGCTTCAGAGGTGAAATAAATACCCAATGTTTTGGGTGTTCAGTGTCAAATCAGTTTGAAGTTATTTGACAAGGTTCTTTTCAGGAGTTAATGGAACTTTATTGGTGTGTCAGTTGTGACTGTGATCATCATCAAACTTTATAGTCTTATCAATGTTTTCTCTCCAAATTATTCTTATCTCAGGTATAATAATTTGTCCTTTAAAAGTATGAATGTAGGAGCTTTGACTGAGCAAATCCTTAAATTGATTTTGACTCTTTATATGGATTTGAGTTACATTTACTTGATTCTAAGGATGAAGTAACCTTTATTTAAAAATTGCAGGACATTTTACTTCAAATAAAGAACATGGTGAAACTAATTCACACGTTAGCCGATCACGGTGATGATGTCAACTGCTGTGCGTTCTCCTCTTCCCTCTTGGCTACTTGCTCTTTGGACAAAACAATTCGCCTGTACTCCCTAAGTGACTTTACCGAGCTGCCCCACTCGCCATTGAAGTTTCACACCTATGCTGTCCACTGCTGCTGTTTCTCCCCTTCAGGACATGTTTTGGCTTCCTGTTCAACAGATGG
The DNA here is from genome assembly GCF_002201575.2 of Neomonachus schauinslandi. NCBI lineage: Eukaryota > Metazoa > Chordata > Mammalia > Carnivora > Phocidae > Neomonachus > Neomonachus schauinslandi. The sequence continues at coordinate 122,000,215 of NC_058405.1, read as the reverse complement.
TACCACTGTCCTATGGAACACTCAGACTGGAGAGACTTTGGCCGTGATGGAACAGCCCACTGGTAGCCCCGTGAGGGTGTGCCGGTTTTCCCCAGACTCCACTTGTTTGGTATCAGGGGCAGCTGATGGAACGGTTGTTTTATGGAATGCCCAGACATACAACTTATATAGGTATGAATACTTAAACCCTTTCCGTTTCTAACCCTATTAACAAGTCTGCCAAAAAAATAAATAAAAATAGAAAGCAGAATACTTTGATGACTTTAAGGAGCAGATAATTTTCAGATATCACAAGAAAAGACATTTTGACCTGTCTTCTGAAGGTCATAAAAACATGTTTAATATGGTTTTTGTAGTAGATTTTCTTGGCCCTGAGAGTTTTAAATTTCCAGTCCTTCTCTTATAAAATAAGGGTTAATCTTGTTAGACTTTTATGGTTTTCTACTTTAAGAGCTAGATGAAGAAAATAGTCTTTTGAATAAGATTCAGTAATTTTAGGCTTTATTTTTGTCACTCATGACTCAAGCGTTCGCAGTAATAGAGTAATGGTAGGTAAGTCTCACCTGAGAAACACAGCTGTTTCCTGACTAGGATTCTTGCTGGGCAAATGATCAACCCCAGAAGAAAGAACCTTGTGATAAATGTGGTGTTGTGTTATCATTTTTTTAAAAAACCACCTGAAAAAACTCCTTTTAGATGAAAATACATCAATTAATTTATACTGGCAATGTTCTGTTGCAACTTGCCAACATGAAAGCTATGTACTTTTATGTATGTTATGGTGAAATATATATCACATTAAAGTTTACCATTTTAACCATTTTTAAGTGTACAGTTCAGTGACCTTAAGTACATTAAACACCACAAACTTTTAAATGTTACCAAGTAAAATAGCCCAATATACTTTCTCCTGCCCCTGAATCATTCAGAGCACATGCCAGCTGGTAAACAACTGTTGCTTATTAGATTTAGGTCTGTGTGTTGAAGAAGGTGATGTGTTTTAAGTGGCGTTAATGAACCGTTTAAAGAGCTCAGAAGGAATGGAATCTCAAGTTTTTTTTTATGTGAATGAAATATAGCTGTCAACTAGGAAATTTTCTTTTTCACTTATCAGGTGATGAATTCTGCCTCTCTACCATTACTTCCCTAATGTGTGCTGTAAAAAGATAACACTGCAGTAGATTTAAGCCCTGCATGGGACCATGCACTAATTATTAGGCTTTTACCAGTTTATTTTTCCTAATTGAGAAAATTAAAATTAATATTGTCAGCACATTGCTTCCTTATCTTCCCAAGATAATTTTAACTTGTTCACAGCATTTTCTTTTCATAAAGAATTTATATTTATATTTTATTTATATTTTATATTTGAAGATGATGCTTCTGGGTGATTTTAATACAAAAGTTGAAAGCACTTTTGACCCCAGTAACATGCTTTCCAATAAAAATAGGTTTTTAAAAAATGTGTGACTATAGTTGATATTTTGGTTGTCAGAGCTTTTTTTGTTAAGTTTTGTAGATTTTAATGTGTTCATACAGACTTGCCATACGGAAAAACATGAAGATACATGGACTTTGGTTTGGATCTGTATAGCTTAGGCTTGAATATATTACTTAAGATAATGTTTAAACCCCTTTTTTGGAAAAGCATATCTCAGTTTATAGCATATGATATTTTTATAGACATCTGATGTTGCCCGTTCTAGTTCTCTGATAGCCATTTTTCCTGTTTTTACTCTAGCAAGCTGCTGTTAGAAATGGTAATATAAAGTAAAAGATCCTCTGAAATGAAATGAAGCCCCTTCCCTGCCCTTGTTTTGCTTTTATTTCAGATGCGGTAGCGTTAAGGACGGCTCCTTGGTGGCCTGTGCATTTTCTCCAACTGGAAACCTCTTTGTCACTGGCTCTTCATGTGGAGATTTAACAGTGTGGGATGATAAAATGAGGTGTCTACATAGTGAAAAAGCACATGATCTTGGAATTACCTGCTGTGATTTTTCTTCACAGCCAGTTTCTGGTTAGTTATTTTAATCTCTTAAGCTCTAGTAATTCCTATTTGTAATTTGTGTATGACTTTTAATTCTTTTATTCATTTTCATTTCATCTTTAATAAATGAGAAGCCCTTTAAATTCATTCCTTTTAAGGAATCATTCTTGTCCTTTATCTTGACCAAAATGAAATCATGAAGAAATATAAGGGAAAATTATGTTCTTTAATATGTGTTGGGGATGACTCAACTTTGTATAGTAGATCTGGATTCCTTGAATATGGTAACTTAGAGCACCTAACCCTATTGGTTCTGCTGTGGATTTTAGAATACAGTATATTGATCTTCAAAGAGAAATGTGAAATTAAAAAAATTGGAAACAGAAGCTAAAATTTCAGTTTACTGATTTAATCTTCCAGAAGCTAAATTTGTAAACTAAGATGTTTGACAACACAGTCAGAAATACAAACTCCTGAGTATAGACAGACTCTTGGTTTTAAATAGATAGCAGTGAATTGGGAAGCTCTCTTCTATTTCATTCTCTGTAAGGGTGGAAGTTCTGCTTTCGCTGCCTCAAGTCCTGTTACACCACCGTGCTTGTCCTATTAGCAATATAACGTGAGCTACATTGTAGATACAAGACTTTTTAGTCGTAGGTAAAATTATTTTATTCATATATAAAATATTTCAATAATTGATAGTAACACTTAAGATATTTTATTATTTTTTTGGTACTAGGTTTCTGAAATCTGGTGTGTATATTATGTCACGTTTAAATTTGTTCTAGCCACATTTCAAGTGTCCAGTAGCCACAGGTGGCTAGTGACTACCTTATTGGACAGCTCAGGTCCAGAAGGTGGGCAGGATGGTTTTGGCACTCCCCTATTTCAAACCCACCAGTGGCTGATTAAAATAAGATTAAGGTAAGGTATAAAATAGCAAATCCAAAACACAAAGCCTGTTAAGTACCAGACGCATTCTGTTTGCCTCCTCTCAACACACACTTGGCCTCAGACATTCTCTTGCAACACTGGCCTCCTTTTGTTCCTTGAATGTTTCTAAGATTTTTCCAAGGGTTTTACATGTGGACCCTTCACCTGGTTCACTGTTAGTTATCCTTTAGATTTCAGGTAAAAAAATCACTTCAGATGAGCCTCCCCTGCTCTTAGGCACATAATTGTATCTTAGTATGTATCAGTGCCAAAACTTCCTTTGATGAAACTGCATCTATGATGTTAGGTGGAACTCATGTAAAATTGACTTGAGGATATCAATATTTACATTAGCCACAAATATTTAGGAACTTATCTAGTATATATATAATTATACACTGAAATTTTCTCAGCATTAAAAACTAGTGGATTTTTTGTGACACCAAATTTACTGATTACTTTCCCTGACTTGTATAATTTCTACCAAATAAAACAGACTGAATTAATGTTATTTTGGATTTATATAATTCCAGCCTTTGTCTTGATTAAATCAAACGGGGGGGAAAAAATCTCTCATTATTATTCCATGTGAATTATAGACTAAGCTTTTTTTTTTTTTTTTTTTTCTATACTTACAATTACAACTTTATTATAAAGGCTACATATAGGGTGAGATCTGGGAGGGTCCTGAATGCAGACCTTCCATGCCCTCTTCCTGTCGATTTACGCCATTAGACTAAGCTTTTAAGAAGTGGGTATGTCCTTTTAAAAAAAAAATGTTAAGTTGGGAATAATTAAACATTTAACACTCATAACTTTTCTCCCCAGTTTTTCCCATCAGTGCTAGCCTTATGGACTCTAAAATTGGGTTGGAGGATGCCCCAGGCTTAGTGAGTCAGTTTCGGCCCATAGAGCCTTGAGTTTATACTCTTAGTGGAAGGTAAATAAAAAGGTATTTTGTTGTAGTAACTTCAGTGGCCAGGGTTATAATCCTTTGATGCACCTTGTTTAAAATAAATTCTTTAATCAGCATTTCATTCTGTGGTTTACGTTTAGTTAATACTGCTTTTGAATATGGTTTAAATGGATAGATAGAATTAACAGATCTCAATATGTGAAGTTGAAAATGTTTTGGTTTAAATGTTTTATCAATTCTTGTGTATTTATTTTTAACAAATTTACATTTTTAGATGGAGAGCAAGGTCTTCATTTTTTCCGATTGGCATCATGTGGTCAGGACTGCCAGATCAAAATTTGGGTGATTTCTTTTACCCATATCTTAGGTATGTATGTATTCAACCAGTAGTTCTCTAAAATTATTTGCAATTCAGATGGAATTTCTGTTTTAATTAATCTTTTTACTTAAGGAACTCTGGATATCTAACTGATTAAAGAAGTATGTGTTAATAAATTTTAATCAGAGTAATTACATACATATACATGATTTAAAAATTGGATGCTCACAGCTAATCATGACCTCAACACACCCACATTCCTGCTGACCAGAGGTAACCACTTTGCACTTTATCTGTTTGCAACTCTTGGTGGTTTTCCATTTGTATAAATACTGTTTTACCACCATATTTTAGATTTTTTTCACTGTAGTGACTGTGTTTTGACAGTGCATGGGAGGTCTTTCCTCTGTATAATGCACTATTCCTTCAGGTGATCCTTCACTCAAGAAACTTACATTGTTCGGTTTTGGAAAACAGTATTCCTTTAAGTTATTTCTTTAATAATTTCTTCCCCATTTCCTCTCTTTTTAATAACTCTCATTAATTGAGTGTTGGAACTCCTGATTTCTTTCCATATGTCGCCCCACCACCACCACATTTCTCTCTTTATTTTTCTTCATACTTAATAGAAACATTCCTTAACTTTATCTTTTAACGTTTTGTATTTTTTATTCCATCATATTTTCAATTTCTGTAAGTTCATCTTTTTCACGGTTTCTTTTTTCCAGTGTCCTCCTTTTGTTTTATGAATGCAAGATCATCTCAAAACTCAGGATATCGGTTAGAGGCTTTTTGTTTTGTTGTTCCCTCTTATTTCCTGATTATCTTTGTTTGCTCTTGAGTCTTTTTTTACTCTGATCTTTCTCTTTCATATGGTTACCTGCTTCAGATGTCTGGTGATCCTTGTATTTATTCCACTGACATTTAAGAATTAGGCAATAACAAGATATTTAGAAGCTCTGTTCATATAGTGGTTTGTTGTTGCTGGCTTTCCTTTAGGATGAGGAAGTGGATTGTTGGCCCTTACTGGAGAGGTTTAGGGGCTTAGAGAATTGCCCTGGAGCTGCCAAGGAGCTCCCCAGAAAGCTGTTATTTTCCCTAGAAATGTTTTGCCTGTAGAGAAGCATCTGGCTTTTGTGCAACATGCTATGTGTGGGTGGGATGAGGGAGGGATTGGAGGTGGACCCCGAGTGTTTCATCAACAGACTTTTTTGCTCACTTCTTTGTCTTCAGGTTGATATCTGTGTTATTCTGATTTTCCTTTTCCCTAGCTGGTGATAGTCCTAAGTCTTTTGGGGTATTCTAGGGCAGATTAACTTTCTTCTTGGCCGTCGCCCCTCCCTTTGTGCCCTGGGCTGTTACTCCTCTATGCCACCTCGTCAGTTAATGTGCTTTCTGCCTTCCCCAAACTGGCTTCAGTTTCTGGATTGCTGATGCCTCTCTTTCCATTCTCTTCATTGATGTGCTTTTATATCTTTATTAATTCTTTTGCTGTCATTTTAATGGGAACTCTGAAATTATATGGTCAATTGGCCATCTTACTTCAAATGCCTAAAAATATTCTTACTTTGTTGTCACCTGATAAGCTTCAGTTAAATTACAAACTGCATTTTGTTCTTGACAATTATTGTCAAAGATGAACAAAGCTGGACACTAAAATACAAGAATAGATTTTACCCAGTAGTGTACTCTTGCAGTAGGGAGTAGAGTCCAATGTGAACTTTCCTCAGCTTCAGTTTATACAGAGGTGACTGGGCATTTTGAAGGCAGAATGAGGGAATAAGGAGGGAGGTCAGCGACAGGAAGGATGGGGGTCCTGTGAAACTCATCTGGGTTTGCTAATTGGCACTTAGGGAGATTAGGCTCCTACCCCCCCAACAGAGTGGGAGACAGGGGTCCTCTCTATCATCATGTGTTGGTGGAACGAACAGTAAATTCTATTGGCAGCCTTGAGTTTTCTCAGGCAGGTACCTGAAGGGGACTAGGGTTATCCTAGGCATGCAGCCTTGAGCTGTCAGAAACTATGTTAGTGTAAGTCTTTATAGGCCAAAGTCAGGGCCTTAGTGAGAAGAGGGCTCAAAAGAGCCTGGCTAGAGTTTGAGCAAAGAGAAAATCTTTGTCATTATACCAGTTTATAGAGAAGGGCCCATTATCAGGAAATAAATATTTCTCTTTGTGGAAATTCAGTTAATTTATTGCCTATTAGGTTATATTTAGTCACTCTTTTAATGTGTTCAATGACATACCAGCGAACGCTGGTCTGTCCTGTCTTTTACTCTTGCCAAAGTAAAATTCTTATGAGAATCCATGAATATAGTCATATATTGGATGTTCTAAATATGTCTTTAATAGTTGTTCAAAAGTAAAACGTGTCATGCATTGCCTGGAAAATGTGTTTTTACAGTGACTCTTTTGAAAAACATAACAGTTTATAAACCTGCACCATCAAAGCCTTTTTATAAAGTGTTTATCATCATTTGCACCTAATTTTTTTAATTGTTTATTTGTTAGTAGACTTATGGATCTTATACTTGAGAATATAGCCTATGGTGATACTGCAAGTCTTACTGGGCTTCATGTGGTTTACAACTTGTTAACATTTTTGCTGTGTTTGATTGATTGTGCCAGTTCCTGATCTGTATGTTCCATGGTGCATTCAGTGACCACATCTCCTCTCCCAGATAAAAAATACATGTTTTTTTTTTTCTGTTTTGAATAGAAATAAAATGTATATTTAGTAATAATAATATGTTCTTTTCTATTTGTTAAAACTTTTACCTGCTCTAATGACCTTTTTGTTTAATTAAATGCTGTTGTCTTAAGAGCCATTAACGCTTCAAAAAAGTTTTTATTCTGAGAAAATTAATAGATTTCACTTCCTTATCTTCTCAGGTCAACTTCTTAATAGTCATTTTTATAGGTTGTCACTAAAATATATTGAGTTCCATCGATTTAGCTTTAAAATAGCTGTGATACTTCTTTTCAGTAATTACAGAAAGTATAAAAAGGATATTAGTGTTATACTTTGTAGGAGTATTAGAAGATATAATTGGAATTGTAAGATGTATAAATTACTATTTTTAATTTACGGAATGAGAAAATATTTTCTTTTTTTTTTTTTAAGATTTTATTTATTTATTTGACAGAGAGAGACACAGCAAGAGAGGGAACACAAGCAGGGGGAGTGGGAAAGGGAGAAGCAGGCTTCCCACGGAGCGGGGAGCCTGATGCGGGGCTCGGTCCTGGGACCCTGGGATCATGACCTGAGCCGAAGGCAGATGCTTAACGACTGAGCCACCCAGACACCCCTGAGAAAATATTTTCTTGATATCAGATTTTAAAAAGTGATCTTTTTGGGGCACCAATGTGTATATACACACACTACATATTTAATTTTATTTATAAGTGGGCTCCACACCCAGAGTGGGGCTCAAACTTTGCCCCTGACATAAAGAGTCACATGCTCCACTGATGGAGCCAGCAAGGCACCTAGTATGTATTCTGTATTTTTAAAAATTAGATGCCAAGATTGTCTTAATGGTTTAAAATTTTAGATTAGTTTAAAATGTTATATTTTTATGTCTTTTATAGAGTTTAAAATTTTAAATTTTAAAAGTACTTGATCATTATAATCCCCCCACCTTTGCTGAGTGCACCATTTTCTTTACCCATTACTGAACATTTGAAACCACTTAATCACACTGCATTCTGATACCTGAGTTGCATGAAGATTTTTCTCATTTTTGTATTCTTTAGGCACTTAAAGATAATTTATTAAAATAAATGAGTGAAATAGTTTTGACTTAAAAATATAAATTCTAAGTACAGTCAGCTTGCTAATTTTTCTTGCCTTGTTATTTGCAGGTTTTGAATTAAAATATAAAAGTACACTGAATGGGCACTGTGCTCCTGTTCTGGCTTGTGCTTTTTCTCATAATGGGCAGATGCTAGTCTCGGGGTAAGCTATTTAGTTTAATTTCCTTAAACCATTTTGATATGAAATAGAACAGATATACAGAAAAGTACATAAAACATAAGAGAACAGCTTGATAAATGGATATAAACCTGTGTAAGCACTACTCAGGCCAAGAAATGGAACATCACTGGTTCTGCTCCAAAGTCCTCCCTTTCCAGGTGCCCCGTTAGTGTGACAGCACCTCAGGTCATCTACAATATCACTTTTTTCTTTTAAACTGACTTAAAACAAATCCTATAATGTGTATTATTTTGTGTCTGGCTTCCCTTAGTCAACATGATGTTTGGGACATCCATTCATATTAATGCATACAACTGTGACTTGTGGGTTTTCATTGCTATGTAATATTCCATTGAATGCGTATACCAAACTTACCCATTTTAATGTCGAATATGTGGATTATTTTCAGTTTGGGAGCATTATAATAATAATTGAATCTATCTGTGTCTTCTAGTGTACATGTTCATGCATTTTTGTAGGAAAAATACACAGGAATAGAATTTATGAGCCATAGAATAATTGTATTTTCAACTTTGGCAGGTAACATCAAATTGTTTTCCAAGTAGCCAAACTCCTCTATAGCTATATTGTTTCACATCCTAGCCTTTCCTTGATACTTGGTATTTTTGGTCTTTTTAATTTTAGCCATTCTTACAGATGTGAAGTGTTAATCTTACTGCGTTTTTAATTTGTGTTTCCCTAAAACAGTGAGGTTAGAATCTTTTCAGAAGTTTATTGGCCACATGTGTTTCCTCTTTTATAAAGTGCCTGTTCATGTCTCTCGCTCATTTTTGTTCTGCATTATCTTTTTCTTTGATCTGTTGTTGAAATTACATATATTGTCTCTCTATTTCCATATATGAGCCACTTATTTGTTAAATGTGTTGCAAATATCTTTTCCCTTCTGTGGATTTTTCTTTTCACAGCTTAAATTTTAGTGTAGTCAGTTTATGTTCTGAGTTAGGATATTTTCCCATATTATCTTCTAAAACCTTCATTGTTTTTCCCCTATCAGATTTGATTTGTGCGTATCATGTACAGTATAGTAGGAGTTCAGTTTTCTTTCTTTCCATGTGGATATCCAGTTGTCCCAGTAATATCCACTGATATCCAGTTGTCCCAGTAATATCCACTGAAAAGATCATCTTTTCTCATGTTGTTCTGCTGCCTTGTCAGAAATCACTGACCATATATGTGTGGATCTGTTTCTTAGCCTGCTATTTCATTCTGTTGTTCTATTTATCCTTGCTCTAAAACCATTCTGTCTTTCCAAGGCTTTATATTTTAGCTATTCCTGGATTTTGGCATTCCATAAATTTTGGAGTTAGCTTGTGAGATTGCCTCCAGCTATCCCTTGTACACACACAGACTTGTTGGATTTGATTGGGCTTATATTGAGTCTGATAAATTTGGGGATAATTGACATCTTTATGATATTGAGTCTTTTAATCCATGAATGTGGCATATTTCTCCATTTATTTTTGTTTTGACTTCTCTCAATAATTGTCTTCTATGTAGAAGTTCTCCTTATCTTTTATTTCTGAGCACTTAGAAATTTCTAGATTTATTTCTAGGCACTTAATTTTTTTGTTGCTATTATAAAAGACATGGCTAATATAGGGATGTATATATGGAAAGACAGAATTAAGATCTTGTAAGGATCTTAATTTTTCCATTTTTTATGTACAAAATCATATCACATGTTGATGGTTTTTGTTTCTTCCATTCTAATCAGTATACCTCTGACATCATCTATGCCTTATTGAACTAGCTAACAGTACCAGGATAATGGAAATAATGTAATAGCCAACCTCTGATTCCTCTTTGTAAAGGAGACCTTTCATTATTAAGGTGATTACTGTAGGTTTTGGGAGATAAACTTTATTAGCTCTTCTGTTCCTTCTAGTTTGTAAGAGGTTTTGTTTTGTTTTTATCATGAAAAAGTGTTATGATGCTCTTGAAATAATCATATGATTTTTCTCTTTTATTCTGTTAGGGTGGTAAATTATATTGATTTCTCAAATGTTAAACCAACCTTGCTTTGTTGTAATAAACACAGTTTAGTCAGGACTTACTGTTTCTGTGCATTGCTCTAGAGAAACCTGTTTCTAACTGTTGCTTCTTTGGATGTAACTTGTATTTTTTTCACTGGGTACTCACAGAACTTTCTGTTTGTGGGTTTTTTTTTTATACCTACTTTGTATCGAGATTTGGATTTCTTTTTACTTAGTTTGCTTTGGAATTCACTGAGTTTGTTAAATACATAAAATGATAATTCATCAGTTAAGGGGAAAATCTTATCTCTTCAAATATGGCCTTTATCCTTTCTCACCTCTAAATCTGGGACTCCAATTAAATGCAAAATATACTTTCTTACTATAAACTTTATATCTTTTCTCTTCTCTTCTGTATTTTTCATTCTCCTGTTTCTTGTGTTTTATTCTGAGTAGTTTCCCCTTTGCTGATGCTCTCCTTAGCTTTATCTGATATGTTATATTAAACTGGTCCATTGGTGAATCCTTAATTTGTGTTATTTTATTTTTTGGTCCGGTAATTTGTATTTGGCTATTTTTTCAGGTCCACTATGTCACTTTTTATGATTGCTAGTTCTCTGTTGAAAATTTTAACGTTGGCTTTTATTTTCAAAACTTTGTTCTGTAAAGCAATTGGTTTGGTACACAGTAGCATGATTCAGTTACTTTATATTGTATTTGTATACTTTGGTATATTTTCTCTTTGCTGCCATTGGATTTTCTCACCCTTGCCTATCTGATATCACAGGCCATAACATTGAAATCCACGATCATGGCTCTTCATGGTTCATCATCAAAAAGCATATATAGTAATTCTCTTTTCACCTAGAATTGAAGTCAGTGAAAGTTTAAACAAAACTGGATTTCCTTCTGTTGTTTTGGGGGATATATTGTGCATTTCACTCTTAAGAGGTTACTTGACAAAATGATGATATGAAATTCAGCAAGTATTTATGACTCTCTTATGGGCCCAAGTCTCTGCCAGTTGCATTATGGCATATAAAAAGAAGTATAAGACAGTGTGCCCTTGAAGATGTTTTAATTCTCTATCCTGATGTTACTGCAAGATCTGACATACCTTTGCCTTCTGAATCATGAAAGAAGTGTTAAGTGAAACTCAGTATAGTTTTTGTGTTATAAAACCTGTTATTAAAAAATGCTATTTCATAGCATAATTCCTTATTAGCTTGTATGTATGTCAATCTTAATATTTTATGTTAACTAAAATGTACCTTTTCAGTCATTGTGGATAAGTGGAATTTTACATTATTACATACTGTTTGGTATATGGTGTTGCTCTAGGTCCCATTCATATATTTTTTCTGAATATTCTTAATTCATTTGGGTAAATAGGCAAGTGAATGGGTTGGAAATGTAAGATGGTGAAATATAAACATTTAGCTTTTTAGGGAAATTGGGAGATATGTTTCAACCCTACTTCATTAGTAGATAAAGAACAAGTTAATTGGTCAATGATAGATTCCATTTGGGACTGAAAGTGGTAAGATGGAATGGATACATATGCTAAAGAGGGAGACAATGGGAAAAAGTGAGTAGGATAGAAGATATTTGAATACAAATGGCTACATAGGAAAAATGAATTGACAGCAGAATGGGATTATAGGTCAGGTGTGCTAAGGAAGTTGTATAAGGCATAGATATGGGGTGACCACGTAAATGGCATCATGGAATTTATGCAGATATGGGAGGATTGGGAAACAGAAAGGGGATTCCAAGAGGCAGGAAATTCTTGAGTGGATTAAAATGTATGATAACTATAAGGAGAAATAAGGGGAATTGAGGCTGGAAAAATAGATTGTAGAGATGATAGAGACCTAGGATGTTGTTATAACTTTGTATAGATTTAGGAAAATGATTGAAACTTTTAAAGCAATTCTAATATGCATTGCCTAGCTATAGGAGATGAGTGCTAAAGGTGAAGTACAGAAATTGAACCATGATTTAGGTAATGGTTCTCATATGTTTTGGTCTTAGGATTCTTTGACTTTCTTAAAAGTTATTGAGGACCTCAAGGAGCTTTGGCTTTTATGAGTTATATATATCTATCTGCTGAAAATAAAACTGAGAAAATTCTAAAATATTTTTAATTCATTAAAAACACTCAATGCATGTTAACATAACATTTTTTTCTTAGGGAAAATAAAAAAGTAGAAGAGTGGATTGTTTTATTTTTTTAAAATTTCTTCAATATCTGGGCTAGCAAAAAATACGTGGGTTCTCATATCTGCTTCACACATTCTATTAGCTCTCAGAGCTATGATGGCATCACACATGATGGAGCAAAACGTGTAGGAACTTCTTCCCTCCATCTTTCTCTGCATCTTTCCTCTAATTTTCCTCCAGCCCCTTGGCAGAATTTGTCTTTTGTACCACCCTACTAATCTTGATCAACCAGATAAAATGAACATTATATATGTATATTAGCTTCTATTCAGGCAGGCAAGATCAGTCTTCATAATTCAAATAGGACTGCCTCTTTCTATTCTCAGTTCTAGTAGTTAGGATTCCTTGGAAATCAGTTTTAAAATGCCCATCCTTGTTAGAGGTTTTTTTTTATGTTAATCACCATACATTACATCATTAGTTTTTGATGTAGTGTTCCATGATTCATTGTTTGCGTATAACACCCAGTGCTCCATTCAGTACGTGCCCTCTTTAATACCCATCACCAGGCTAACCCATCCTGCCACCCCCTCCCCTCTAGAACCCTCAGTTTGTTTCTCAGAGTCCATAGTCTCTCATGGTTCGTCTCCCCCTCCGATTTCCCCCCTTCATTTTTCCCTTCCTGCTAGCCTCTTCTTTTTTTTTTTTTTTAACATATAATGTATTATTTGTTTCAGAGGTACAGGTCTGTGATTCATCAGTCTTACACAATTCACAGCACTCACCATAGCACATACCCTCCCCAATGTCTATCACCCAGCCACCCCATCCCTCCCACCCCCCACCACTTCAGCAACCCTCAGTTTGTTTCCTGAGATTCAGAATTCCTCATTTTTAAGAGTTCAATAAATAGCATCTTCTTTTCCTCTTCTTGAGTCAAAAACCAATGAGAGAGAAATGTAAGACAGACTGGGTAATATGACTGTAGATCTGCAGCTGACTTGCTCACCTGTTCTTGGGCAGCATGGACCACTGCAGACTTCTCCTGCAGGGGTAGATCAGATACAAGAAAATCCAGAAGGGGCTGGGCCACATGACCTAACGTCTTTCCCCAAACTCTCTAGTCATTTGTCATTCTTTTTCTGCTAAGCAGGAGAGGGAGAAGAGGCCAGGAGCCTTATTCCAGAAAGGATGGGAAGTGTCCTCTCTCATCCCAATAAGAAGTTTGTTTATATTTTATCTATTTTATAAATGTGAAGGATAGAGTTTTATTGTCTTGAATTTGGAGTGACTTTACAAACAACCTTCTCTTGCTCAGTAATGACTAGCAGGAGAAGGCTTAAGATCACTTTTCCAAAACTCAAATCATCTTTTCCCCCCCTCTCTCTTTACAACATTGTTCATAATCCTATAGAACAGGTCAGTTCATTTAGTAGCCTAAAAGTACGTGATGCTGTTTATTACAGAGGGTTATTAGATATTGCATTGCTTGAAATTAGATGTCTTGTGAAAGCTTTAGTGAAATTTGAATAGCTGTGCCATCTGCTTTATACGTTTTTAGGCTAAAACTGTCAGGCTATGTACCCATTATGAATCCATTTTAATTTTAATACTTTCATGGGGGATGATGTTCTAGGAAGTGTAAAATCCAAAAAGTTGGGTTTTAGGATCACATAGAACTGAGTTTTCGTCCCAGCCCTGCCACTTCCTAGCTGTGTGACTTTGAGCAAGTTCACTAATTCCAGATCTTATCTCAGCTTCACTTCTCTGAATTATAGAATGGGGAAAATAATAACATGTTCTTCATAAGATTGTTACAAAGCTTAAATAAGAAAATGCAGGCAAAGCATTTATTACTTATTTTGGGGGCATAATAATTGTTCGGTACATGATTATAAAATATATATATTATTTTTTTTATGTAATCCTGAACATTGGACATTTTCTGATTTCTGCTTTCTCTGGGTTTCGGCCATTGACCTATCCTAAGGGGGCATTATAAAACAGCTGTTTGAAATTTACCATGTTCATTCAGAAAGAGTTGTTGAGGATTTTGTGTCATAGAATCCTCTCTATAAAGTCTTTGGGGGAAATAGTTCTTTCACGTCTCAGTCTGAGGAATTGATGTCTCTTTTCCAAACTTTGGGTTTGTATTTCTATCTTAAATTGTGTTAACATATTATGTTTTTTTTCTTGAATTGCTGTTGAAGAAGCTCAGAACCAAAGTTGCAGCCTTCCTGTAGCAGGGTGGACTGGATTTTATGTTGTATATTTTGGACACTAAATTTTTTTTAAAGATTTTATTTGAGAGAGTGGGCGAGTGCGAGCAGGGGGGCGGGGGGGGGAAGAGAGGGAAAGGTACAAGCAGACTCTGCACTGAGTGCGGAGCCCAACATGGGACTCGATCCCACCGTCCGTAACCTGAGCCAACATCAAGAGTCTGACATGCAACCGACTAAGCCACCCAGGAGCCCCTTGGACACTAAATCTTAACCTTCATTTCTCTTGCCCACTTCATCTTTGTATTCTCTTCCTCTCTGGTGTCCTCACATAATTTTTACCTTGTTTTTGCTACATCTTTGTAAGAGACTGCAAATACTTTCTGAATGAGAAGAAACATAGATCAATACATTTAAAATAAAAACGCTTGAGTGCAAAATAAATCTTTAAACCTTAGGAACACACTTGCCCTAAAGAAATGTTGGTAATTTCATTTGATTAGCTTTTTGGCCATTGTATAAAGCTAGTTTAGGTTAAAATGCTTTAGGTATTTCTGATATTGGGGTGGCTGTACAGTGTCACTGTAATGTCACGGATCCCCCATGAGTCTGTGCTTTTCCATATCAACCACATAACTGTATGTGTTGTTGCTCTCACCCAGTATCCATCTGGATATAATTGACATATTTGTCTTGTAGTCTTGAATGAGCAGAGTTGAGGTTTTAGAGTGCCACAAAACTGAAGGAATGGAGTATCAAAAGGCTTGAATACTAATGCCTCCTTTATACAGTGACAGGGCAGATTGTGGTGGAATGTTCATACTGAAAAGTTGGGGTAAGATTTACATAAAGCAGGCAGGAAATGTGTAACCAGGAGCACTAAACAGTGGGACTTCTTGTGTGGTGTTGGTTCAGGTTCAATTTAGGGAATATTTTGAAGTGTTATATTGTTTGAGTGGTTTCAAAGTATTTTATTTTGTGTCTGTTTACAATGGCTCTATTATTCTTCTAGTCTTTGAAACTCAAATCTCAAATATTAAAAACTATTATTTTTCCCTAATCCTAATTTCCTTCCCCCAAATCTAATCAGTTATCAAATCCTATAGTATCTTTCTTTGAATCCCATGACCAAATTAGAGACTACAAGAGGTGAGTTGACAATCTTTTTTATCTCTCAAAGTTTGCAGGTCTCTTTATAATTTCCATTCTTCTTGCTTGGATTCATTAGACTCTTAAGAGTTCTTCATGTTTGGCCTTTTGTTTCTCAGATTCATTTTCATACCTCAATAACAAGTGAACCTATTCCATTGCCATCGTGGCTGGCTATCTATTGCCTACAAGATTGTCTAAATTTCTTGGGTGCTTTGTTTTTTTGTTCTAGTCTGTTTTTGGCCTTATTGCTTCCTATTCCCATAGTGGACTGTTGCTTGTTGCCCTAATTTCTGTCTTCTCAGTATACAATGCTCATAAAGATTACTAATGATGATCCAGCTCTTCAAGTGATATATTATTAGGATGAGTTAGGGTTTGGTTTTTTTTTAAGATTTATTTATTTATTAGAGAGTGAGAGAGAGCAGGGAGAGGGGCAGAGGGAGAGAGTCTTTCAAGTAGACTCCACCCTGAGCACAGAGCCCAATGTGGGCCTCTATCCCATGAGATTATGACCTGAGCCAAAACCAAGAGTCAGATGCTCAACTGACTGAGACACCCAGGCACCCCAGTTAGTTTTAATTGCACCAGTTGTGATCTCAGAAGATGGAATTTGCTTTTTTCTTTTTTAGGATGCTCAGAAGTAGTAGTTTTCCCTAAGAATTTTATATATTTTAGTAATCATACCTTGTACCTTGAGGAATTTAGGACTAAATAAGAGTATCCATAAATTATATTTAGCATATATATACACAATCAAATAATGTTAGCTGCTAATATTATTTCTCAGTTTTTTTTGGCTGGAATTTTAACATTTAATGCTATAACTGTTTGACATCCAGAATGCATTCATATGCTTCCCATTTTCTTGTATTTTATTTTACATTTGAACATTTAAAGTGTAATTCCTTTTTTCTACTTATAACAAAGAGTCTACAGTAAAAAATCCATCACCTACACTGGATAACCTACTAAACAAGGAATTTTAAGCCCTCCAGGAGCTAGGACTCCTATGGTTGGACTCTTATTAGCCAACTTTTAATAAATACAAATATTATTAAAGTTGTACAGACAGTAGTAACACTTGTATTGTGTTTTCTCACCTTGCAACATATATCATGGTGGCATAAAGACTATTTTTAAAGAGGAAAAATATTATGGAGAAACATTTATCTGTTCTTGTTAATTATGTATTTTATTATAGGATTGCATTTTTCTTTGTTTGATGATCTTTTTCACCACTAGAATACTCCCAGATGGCCTTTTTTTTTTTTTAACTTTTATACCATTAAAAGAAACTGTGTAGAGTTCATATCAAGTTTAGAATGATAATTTTCAAAAATGAGTCACAAGGTGTGCGCATGTGCGTGCGTGTTTGTGTGTATGTAGAGAGAGATTAGTAATTACGGCATGGCCATATCACTGATAAAGAACAATGCTGTCCGAAACAAAAACCAAGGAACAAGTACTGTTGACCCTTGAACAACATAGGTTTGAACTGCATAGGCTTTCTTATATGCAGGGATTTTTTTTTATATAGTACAGTATTTTCTCTTAAGATTTGAAGATTTTCTTGAACTTTAAGTAAGTAGGCAGTATAGAATACATATAACATATAAAACATGTGTTAATCAACCACTCGTTATTGGTAAGGCTTCCAGTCAACAGGAGGCTTAGTAGTAGTCAAGTTTTTGGGGAGTCAAAAGTTATACATGAATTTTCAACAGCATGGGGAAGGGGATCAATGCCCCTAATCCGTGCATTGTTCAAGGGTCAACTGTTAATAGTTTTCCCTTTTAGTGGCTTTTCCCTTTGAGTTATTAACTTGATACGGGATTGTGTCTTATTTATACATCAGAAATGCTTATTTTCTGTATGGCTAGTTGGTATAAATAGCATATGCCATTGTTTACTAAAGTTTATAATTTTCTGATAAATTTCATATACAGCATGTAGTTTTTTGAATAAAAGTTCATACCCAGAAACAAAAAGAGACTGCATTCTAAATGTTTGCATATCACGGGTGCCTGGGTGGTTCAGTAGGTTAAGCATCGGCCTTCAGCTCAGGTCATGATCTCAGGGCCCTGGGATCCAGCCCCTCATCGCATCAGGCTCCCTACTCAGTGGGGAGTCTGCTTCAGCCTCTGCCCCTTCCCCCCGCTTGTGCACATGCACTCTCTCTTTCTCAAATAAAATCTCTTAAAAATAAATGTTTGCATATCAATATCTCAGCCTTTTAAAAAAAATTTAAATTATTTAAAAATCCTAATTAATAAATGCTGTACTTTGTTTTTATAGAACTTCTTACCCATAATTTCCTTTTTCTTTTAAAGATCAGTGGATAAGTCTGTCATAGTATATGATACTGTAAGTATTTCAAAATCTTTTGTGTGGGATCTGTGTAAATTATGTTTATTAGGCTACTGAACTAAAAATTTTGTTAGGCAAGATGAACAAAATGTATACTTTTTTCAAGTGCCTAAGAATATACATTTTCAGAAATGCTAAGATAGTTGTGCAGATTAAGGTACAGGTTCTGGGACAAGTCCTTAAATATTTCAATAATGATTTTAAGAGGGACAGATGTTTAAGATGAATAGATGTTTAATCTGATCAAAGAAAATACAGATTTAAGGAGCACCTAGATCCCAAAAAAAAAAAAAAAAAATCACTTCAAATTGATTATTCTTAAATTTTTATACCAGGTTTCCATAACAGCAAGGGATGAATGTTTACCCCAGGGTTTTGGAAGAGTGTAGCTGAAAGTGGCCTACTACCGCTGGAGTTCTGGCTAGGTTTAGAGTATAAGGAAGAGTAGGATTTAATGAACTTGGGAAAATGCAAGTTTTTGATAGACCCATATGAATAAAGACCAGAGTTGCACAAGTACGAAGAAAAATGAATGTTTTACATATAATAAAGATGTGGTTGATGAAAATATTCTTTAAGAGAGAATGGAGAATGTTGAATGGAGCCTCATAATGATGAGTTCAGGCTGCAGCTTTGCCAGCAAATGAGACAGAGATGTAAATCATCAAAAGTGTAGTGGGTCAAGCAAGGAATCTAAGGTAGTCCTCCACGTGAAAGTTCAAATCACTGAGCACTCTGGCAGGAGATGGGCAAAAATACTCACTGGGTGAAGTAGATCCTAAATGTTTCTCAAGAAATTTTCATGAGATTTTACATTTACAAGAATAGCTATAACATTAAATTTTCTCCATTAAATAATTATGAGTCTCAGTTAAATACAACCTGAAACTAATATAATACTGTATGTTAATTATACTTCATTTTTAAAAATTAATAAAATAAATATATCTAGATGCTAGATGGCCGGCTAGGTGTATTCAGAATCTAAGTGACTAATTTCTACTCACTGGTCCTGCAATGGATACAAGTCAGATGTCATAGCAAAATTACAGATTTCATGTAACAGATGTTTAGGTTACCATGAGTAAATGCAAATAAGTCAGCAAAAGCCAAGAGTGTTTTATACTAAAAACTTCTAGGAAGATGGTCAGCAGACAACAGTGCTAATTATTGAGAAAGAGTGAAATAAGTACTTGATAATATTATTAGTCATAGATGCTATTCTCTTTTTATTGGGTGAAGTGTCAACTTACATTCGTGACTAATAATATTAAAACACAGCATAGAAACATTTATGTCAGATAATCCCTTATCAGTAACTTTACTCCTGCCTGTGTAAATATAAAGCTGTTTTTATTGTTTTTCAGAATACTGAGAATATACTTCACACGTTGACTCAGCACACCAGGTCTGAACTTAACCTCATTTTATATTAATATAATTAAAAAATTAGTCTGAGGATACATAATAGTTGTTTTTGTTAACTAGGTATGTCACAAGTTGTGCCTTTGCACCCAATACCCTTTTATTTGCTACTGGTTCAATGGACAAAACAGTGAACATCTGGCAATTTGATCTGGAAACACCTTGCCAAGGTTAGTAAGGGCATCTAACCCAGTTCAACCCATTCACCATTAAAACTTTAAATTCCATAATTTTTTGGCAAATTATTCACCTTGCTTTTTCTCAGTATAAAGTATACATCTAAATTTAATATAATTTAAAAGTAATTTTAGAGAAGCCAGTGTTTTAAAGTAGTTGGTCTATGTTAAAACTGTTGGTAAATGCTTTTCGGTGCACTTTCATGGATATTATACCTCCCATAGTTTTGTAAGCTATTTATTTGTACTGCACACTATTTTTTCAGATAAATACAGCCTGGGAACAAAATAGAAATCACAGTTTTATTTGTTCATTTTATTTTTGGCCTCATCAAACAATGTTGACACATAATTTAGGAGTTTTATTTTTATCACTGTCAGAATTAACGAAATAGTGGTGCTGATATGCAGATGATAGAGCACATAGAATACTTTTGCTGATATGAGGTTTTTGGTTTTTGTTTTGTTTAAAGTAGGCTCCACGTCCAGCGTGGAACCTGATACAGGGCTTGAACTCATGACCCTGAGGTCAAGACCTGAGCTGATGCTTAATTGACTGAGCCATCCAGGCACCCAGATTATGAGTTTTATATAATAAAAAAAAATTGTTTTTCTAGAGTGAAAAGAAAAAGTTCCAAAAGAGTAGTATTTAATATAGTATTAAGTAATACTGTAATTATGCATAGTATTATTTGATTTTTTGAAATTTCTTAAAAGAATGTTAAAGAGCAAAACACAGATTTAAGGAAATTTCATTTACTTTTTAATTCTCAGTGAGAATATTTATAAAGGAAGTACTTTTCTTTATTGTTATTTTACCTGCCTTTTTGTTTGTCGGTTTGTTTTTAAAAGCAAGGAGCACAGAAGATCAAGCGAAGCAGTTTACTGAAGACTGGTCAGAGGATGATGTCTCAATGTGGCTTTGTGCACAAGGTTTAAGTGACCTTGTTGGTGTTTTCAA
The DNA here is from genome assembly GCF_002201575.2 of Neomonachus schauinslandi. Classification (NCBI taxonomy): domain Eukaryota; kingdom Metazoa; phylum Chordata; class Mammalia; order Carnivora; family Phocidae; genus Neomonachus; species Neomonachus schauinslandi. The sequence continues at coordinate 121,979,627 of NC_058405.1, read as the reverse complement.
AATGAATAACATTGATGGAAGAGAACTGTTGAATCTCACCAAAGAAAGTCTGGCTGATGATTTGAAAATTGGTAAGATTAGTGGAAGATAGGCGGTCTTAAAAGTGACTTTTAATAATTTACTCTGAGATTGGTTTTAGTTGTATTAATAGTTTCCTCTTAATATTCTGGCAAAGTAATTACTCTGGTGTATATATTTTTATTAGATTATGGAAAAGAAATGTTATGTAGTATTTCTTTAAAGCCACCATGTAACTAATTTTAAAAATGTATGTATTTTAAAAATTGAGATATAATTCACATGATAAAACCCCCCCTTTTATGAGTGTACAATGTAGTGACTTTCAGTATATCCACAGTTGTACAGCCCTCACCACTGCCTAATTCCACAACATTTTAATACATTCAGAAAGAAAGCCCATGCCCATGAGCAGTCACTCCTCTTTCTCTTTCTCTGTAGCTCCTGGCAACCACGAATCTGTGTTCTGTCTCTAAGGATTTGCCTCTTCTTGACATTTCATACAAGTGGAGTCCTATAATGTGTGGCCTTGTCTGGCCTCTTGGTTAAATGTTTTCCACATTCATCCATGCTATAGCATATAGTAGTACTTCATTTCTTTTTATGACTGAGTATTTTTTTCACTGTATGAATTTATCACTTTTTGCTTATCCATCTATCAGTTGATTGAATTGAGACTGTTTCCATTTTAGCTATTATGAATAATGTTTCTCTGAACATTTGTGTACAAGTTTTTGTGTGATGATGTTTCCAGTTTTCTTGGATGCATAATCAGGAATGGAATTGGTGGGTCATATAGTAACTCTGTGCTGACATTTGAGGAACTGCTGGACTATTTCCAAAGCAGCTGTGCTATTTTTATGTTCTCATCAGCCATATATATGAAGATTTCAGTTTCTCTACATCCCCATCAACACTTGTTTTTTAAATTATAGACATCCTAGTGGTTTCTCATTATGGTTTCAACATACATATCCTGGTCACTGGTGATGTTGAACATCTTTCCATGTGCTTGTTAGCCATTTGTAGATCTTCTTTGTAGAAATGTCTCTTAAGATCCTTTGGCCATTTTAAAAACTTAGGTTGTCTTTTTATTGTTTATATAAATTTAGATATAAGACTTATCGGATATATGATTTATAAATATTTCCTCCCTTTCTCTGGGTTAGCCTTACACTTTCTTGATAGTATCCTTTGAAACACAAAAATTTTTAAATTTTTATTAAGTCCAATATATTTTTTTTTCCTGTTGCTTTGTGCTATAGGTGTCATATCTAAGAAACTATTGCCTAATTCCAAGTCTTGAAGATTTACACCTGTTTCTCTTCTATGAACTTTATATGTCTAGTTCTTACATTTAGGTGTGTGATCAAGTTTGACTTAATTTTTGTATATGGTGTGAGGGTAAGGGTCCAACTTCATTCTTTCAGATGTAGATATCCAGGTGCTGCTCCAGCACTATTTGTTGAAAAGACTATTCTTGTCCTTTGCAATTGTCTTGGCACCCTTGTTGAAAATCAACTGACTACAAATGTGAGGATTTATTTCTGGACTCTCAATTCTATTTCATTGATCTATTTGTCTGTTCTTATGCTGGTTCCACACTTTTTTTTTTTTTAAGGTTTTATTTGAGAGAGAGAGAGACTGATGGGAGGAGCAGAGAGAGAGGGAAAGAATCTCAAGCTGACTCTGTGCTGAGCGCAGTGCCTGACACGGGGCTCAGTCTCATGACCCAGAGATCATGACCTGAGCTGAAACCAAGTGTTGGACACTTAACTGACTGAGCCACCTAGGTACCCCCACACTGTCTTAATTACTATAGCTTTGTAGTAGGTTTTATTTTTTATTATTTTATTTTATTTAAAGATTTTCTTTATTTGAGAGAGAGAATGAGAGACAGAGAGCACGAGAGGGAAGTGGGTCAGAGGGAGAAGCAGACCCCCAGCTGAGCAGGGAGCCCGATGTGGGACTCGATCCCGGGACTCCAGGATCATGACCTGAGCCGAAGGCAGTCGCTTAACCGACTGAGCCACCCAGGCACCCTGTAGTAGGTTTTAAATAAAAAAATATGTGTCCTTTTTTTCTTTTTCTCTCCAAGATTGGTTTTGCTACTCTGGGTGCCTTGCATTTCCATATGATTTTTAGAATCAACTTGTCAATTTCTGTTTAGAAAAAAAAAAAAAAGCCACCTGATTTTTTAAATTTTTAATTTTATTATGTTATGTTAATCACCATACATTATATTACTAGTTTTTGATGTAGTGTTCCATGATTCATTGTTTGTGTATAACACCCAGTGCTCCATTCAATATGTGCCCTCTTTAATACCCATCACCAGGCTAACCCATCCCCCCACTCCCCTCCCCTCTAGAACCCTCAGTTTGTTTCTCAGAGTCCATAGTCTCTCATGGTTTGTCTCCCCCTCCGATTTCCCCCCCTTCATTTTTCCCTTCCTACTACCTTCTTCTTTTATTTAACATACAATGTATTCTTTGCTTCAGAGGTACAGGTCTCTGATTCAACAGTCTTACACAATTCACAGCGCTCACCATAGCACATACCCTCCCCAATGTCTATCACCCAGCCACCCCACCCCTCCCCCCCCCCCACCACTCCAGCAACCCTCAGTTTGTTTCCTGAGATTCAGAATTACTCCTATCAGTGAGATCATATGATACATGTCTTTCTCTGATTGACTTATTTCGCTCAGCATAATACCCTCCAGTTCCATCCACGTCATTGCAAATGGCAAGATCTCATTCCTTTTGATGGCTGCATAATATTCCATTGTATATATACACCACATCTTCTTTATCCATTCATCTGTCGATGGACATCTTGGCTCTTTCCATAGTTTGGCTATTGTGGACATTGCTGCTATAAACATTGGGGTGCACATACCCCTTCGGATCCCTACATTTGTATCTTTGGGGTAAATACCCAGTAGTGCAATTGCTGGGTCGTATGGTAGCTCTATTTTCAACTTTTTGAGGAATCTCCATACTGTTTTCCAGAGTGGCTGCGCCAGCTTTCATTCCCACCAACAGTGTAGGAGGGTTTCCCTTTCTCCGTATCCCCACCAACATCTGTCGTTTCCTGACTTGTTAATTTTAGCCATTCTGACTGGTGTGAGGTGGAATCTCATTGAGGTTTTTTTTTTTTTTTTAAAGATTTTATTTATTTATTTGAGACAGAGAGAATGAGAGAGACAGAGAGCACATGAGAGGGGGGAGGGTCAGAGGGAGAAGCAGGCTCCCCGCCGAGCAGGGAGCCCGATGCGGGACTCGATCCCGGGACTCCAGGATCATGACCTGAGCCGAAGGCAGTCGCTTAACCAACTGAGCCACCCAGGCGCCCTCATTGAGGTTTTGATTTGGATTTCCCTGATGCCAAGCAATGTTGAGCACTTTTTCATGTGTCTGTCAACCATTTGGATATCTTCTTTGGAGAAATGTCTGTTCATGTCTTCTGCCCATTTCTTGATTGGATTCTTTGTTCTTTGGGTGTTGAGTTTGATGAGTTCTTTATAGATTTTGGATACTAGCCCTTTATCTGATATGTCATTTGCAAATATCTTCTCCCATTCTGTCAGTTGTCTCTTGGTTTTGTTGACTGTTTCTTCTGCTGTGCAAAAGCTTTTTATCTTGATGAAGTCCCAATAGTTCATTTTGCCCTTGCTTCCCTTGCCTTTGGCGATGTATCTAGAAAGAAGTGGCTGCGGCTGAGGTCGAAGAGGTTGCTGCCTGTGTTCTCCTTTAGGATTTTGATGGACTCCTGTCACATTTAGGTCTTTCATCCATTTTGAGTCTGTTTTTGTGTGTGGTGTAAGGAAATGGTCCAGTTTCATTCTTCTGCATGTGGCTGTCCAATTTACCCAACACCATTTGTTGAAGAGACCGTCTTTTTTCCATTGGACATTCTTTCCTGCTTTGTTGAAGATTAGTTGACCATAGAGTTGAGGGTCCATTTCTGGGCTCTCTATTGTGTTCCATTGATCTATGTGTCTGTTTTTGTGCCAGTACCATACTGTCTTGATGATGACAGCTTTGTAATAGAGCTTGAAGTCCGGAATTGTGATGCCACCAGCTTTGCTTTTCTTTTTCAACATTCCTCTGGCTGTTTGGGGTCTTTTCTGGTCCCATACGAATTTTAGGATTATTTCTTCCATTTCTTTGAAAAAAGTGGATGGTATTTTGATGGGGATTGCATTGAATGTGTAGATTGCTCTAGGTAGCATTGACATCTTCACAATATTTGTTCTTCCAGTCCATGAGCATGGAACATTTTTCCATTTCTTTGTGTCTTCCTCAATTTATTTCATGAGTATTTTATAGTTTTCTGAGGACAGATTCTTTGCCTCTTTGGTTAGATTTATTCCTAGGTATCTTATGGTTTTGGGTGCAGTTGTAAATGGGATCAACTCCTTAATTTCTCTTTCTTCTGTCTTGTTGTTGGTGTATAGGAATGCCGCTGATTTCTGTGCATTGGTTTTACATCCTGCCACTTTATTGAATTCCTGTATGAGTTCTAGCAGTTTTGGGGTGGAGTCTTTTGGGTTTTCCACATAAAGTATCATATCATCTGCAAAGAGTGAGAGTTTGACTTCTTCTTGCCAATTCGGATGCCTTTTATTTCTTTTTGTTGTCTGATTGCTGTGGCTAGGACTTCTAGTACTATGTTGAACAACAGTGGTGCTAGTGGACATCCCTGCTATGTTCCTGACCTTAGGGGGAAAGCTCTCAGTTTTTCCCCATTGAGAATGATATTCTCTGTGGATTTTTCATAGATGGCTTTTATGATATTGAGGTATGTACCCCCTATCCCTATACTCTGAAGAGTTTTCATCAAGAAAGAATGCTGTACTTTGTCAAATGTTTTTTCTGCATCTATTGAGAGGATCATATGGTTCTTGTTCTTTCTTTTATTAATGTATTGTATCACATTGACTGATTTGTGGATGTTGAACCACCCTTGCAGCCCAGGAATAAATCCCACTTGGTCGTGGTGAATAATCCTTTTAATGTACTGTTGGATCCTATTGGCTAGTATTTTGGTGAGAATTTTTGCATCCATGTTCATCAAGGATATTGGTCTGTAAGTCTCCTTTTTGATGGGGTCTTTGTCTGGTTTGGGGATCAAGGTAATGGTGGCCTTATAAAACGAGTTTGGAAGTTTTCCTTCCATTTCTGTTTTTTGGAATAGTTTCAGGAAAATAGGTATTAATTCTTCTTTAAATGTTTGGTAGAATTCCCCTGGGAAGCCATCTGGCCCTGGGCTCTTTGTTGGGAGATTTTTGCTTATTGCTTCAACTTCTTTACTGGTTATGGGTCTGTTCAGGTTTTCTATCTCTTCCTGATTCAGTTTTGGGAGTTTATACATCTCTAGGAATGCATCCATTTCTTCCAGATTATCTAATTTGCTGGCATATAGTTGCTCATAATATGTTCTTATAATTGTCTTTCTTTGGTGTTGGTTGTGATCTCTGCTCTTTTATTCATGATTTTATTTATTTTGGTCCTTTCTGTTTTCTTTTTGATAAGTCCAGCCAGGGGTTTATCAGTCTTATTAATTCTTTCAAAGAACCAGTTCCTAGTTTCTACTGTTCTTTTGGTTTCTATTTCATTGGTTTCTGCTCTGATCTTTATTATTTCTCTTCTCCTGCTGGGTTTAGGCTTTATTTGCTGTTCTTTCTCCAGCTCCGTCAGGTGTAGGGTTAGGTTGTGTATTTGAGACCTGTCTTGTTTCTTGAGAAAGGCTTGTATTGCTATATACTTTCCTCTTAGGACTGCCTCTGCTGCATCCCAAAGATTTTGAACAGTTGTGTTTTCATTTGTTTCCCTGAATTTTTTTAATTCTTCCTTAATTTCCTGGTTGACCCATTCATTCTTTAGTAGGATGCTCTTTAGCCTCCATGTATGTGAGTTCTTTCTGACTTTCCTCTTGTGATTGAATTCTAGTTTCAAAGCACTGTGGTCCAAAAATACGCAGGGAATGATCCCAGTCTTTTGGTACTGGTTTAGACCTGATTTGTGACCTAGGATGTGATCTATTCTGGAGAATGTTCCATGGGCACTAGAGAAGAATGTGTGTTCTGTTGCTGTGGGATGGAATGTTCTGAATATATCTGTGAAGTCCATTTGGTCCAGTGTGCCATTTAAAGTCTTTATTTCCTTGTTGATCTTTTGCTTAGATGATCTGTCCATTTCAGTGAGGGAGGTGTTAACGTCCCCTACTATAATTGTATTGTTGTTGATGTGTTTCTTTGCTTTTGTTATTAATTGGCTTATATAATTGGCTGCTCCCATGTTAGGGGCATAGATATTTACAATTGTTAGATCTTCTTGTTGGATAGACCCTTTAAGTAGGATAAAATGTCCTTCCTAATCTCTTATTACAGTCTTTGGTAAAAAATCTAATTTGTCTGATATAAGCGTTGCCACCCCAGCTTTCTTTTGGTGTCCATTAGCATGGTAAATGGTTTTCCACCCCCTCACTTTCTTTTTTTTTTTTTTTTTTTTTTTAAAAGATTTTATTTATTTATTTGAGAGAGAGAGAATGAGAGAGAGCACATGAGAGGGGGGAGGGTCAGAGGGAGAAGCAGACTCCCTGCTGAGCAGGGAGCCCAATGCGGGACTCGATCCAGGGACTCCAGGATCATGACCTGAGCCGAAGGCAGTCGCTTAACCAACTGAGCCACCCAGGCGCCCTCCACCCCCTCACTTTCAATCTGGAGGTGTCTTTGGGTCTAAAATGAGTCTCTTGCAGACAGCATATTAATGGGTCTTGTTTTTTTATCCAATCTGATACCCTGTGTCTTTTGATTGGGGCATTTAGCTGATTTACATTCAGGGTAACTATTGAAAGATAGGAATTTAGTGCCATTGTATTGCCTGTAACGTGACTGTTACTGTATATTGTCTGTGTTCCTTTCTGGTCTATGTTACTTTTAGGCTCTCTCTTTGCTTAGAGGACCCCTTTCAATATTTCTTGTAGGGCTGGTTTCGTGTTTGCAAATTCCTTTAGTTTTTGTTTGTCCTGGAAGCTTTTTATCTCCTTCTATTTTCAGTGACAGCCTAGCTGGATAATAGTATTCTTGGCTGCACATTTTTATCATTTAGTGCTCTGAATATATCATGCCAGTCCTTTCTGGCCTGCCAGGTCTCTCTGGATAGGTCTGTTGCCAATCTAATGTTTCTACCATTGTAGTTTACACATCTCTTCTCCTGAGCTGCTTTCAGGATTTTCTCTTTGTCTCTGAGACTCGTAAGTTTTACTATTAGATGTTGGGGTGTTGACCTATTTTTACTGATTTTTGAGGGGGGTTCTCTGTGTCTCCTGGATTTTGATGCCTGTTTCCTTCCCAAATTAGGGAAGTTCTCTGCTATAATTTGCTCTAATATACCTTCTGCCCCTCTCTCTCTTTCTTCTTCTTTTGGGATCCTAATTATTCTAATACTGTTTAGTCTTATGGTATCACTTATCTCTTGAATTCTTTTTTTTTTTTAAGATTTTTATTTATTTATTTGACAGAGAGATAGCGAGAGAGGGAACACAAGGAAGGAGAGTGGGAGAGGGAGAAGCAGGCTTCTCGCGGAGCAGGGAGCCTGATGCGGGGCTTTATCCCAGGACCCTGAGATCACGACCCAAGCCTAAGGCAGATGCTTAACGACTGAGCAACCCAGCCTCCCCTATCTCTCGAATTCTGCACTTGTGATCCAGTAGTTGTTTATTTCTCTTTTTCTCAGCTTCTTTATTTTCCATCATTTGGTCTTCTATATCACTAAGTCTGTCTTCTGCTTCATTTATCCTAGTAGTTAGAGCCTCCATTTTTTATTGCACCTCAGTAATAGCCTTTTTGATTTCAACTTGGTTAGATTTTAGTTCTTTTATTTTTCCAGAAGGGGTTTCTCTAATATCTTCCATGCTTTTTTCAAGCCCAGCTAGTATCTTTAAAATCGTCATTCTGGGGGCACCTGGGTGGCTCAGTCGTTAAGCGTCTGCCTTCGGCTCAGGTCATGATCCCACAGTCCTGGGATCGAGCCCCACATCGGGCTCCCTGCTCAGCGGGAAGCCTGCTTCTCCCTCTCCCACTCCCCCTGCTTGTATTCCCTCTCTCACTGTGTCTCTCTCTGTCAAATAAAAAAAAAAAAAAAAAGTCATTCTGAACTCTAGTTCCGACATCTTACTAATGTCCATATTGATTAGGGTCCCTGGCAGTCGGTACTGCCGCTTGTTCTTTTTTTTGAGGTGATTTTTTTCTGTCTTGTCATTTTGTCCAGAGGAGAATAGATGAATGAGAGAACAAAATGCTAACAGGGTAACAATGACCCCAGAAAAATATACACTAAACAAATCAGAAGAGACCTGAAACCGGGGGGAAAGAAAGGGAAAGAAAGAAAAAAGAAAATGAAAAGGATTAAAAAAAAAAAAAGGAATATGATCAGATACGATCAGGCTGGTGAAAAATCAGTGCCACACACTAGATTTTTGGCGTATTTTGGTCTGTTAGAAGAAACTGCCTCCCAAAACTTTAAAGAAAGAAAAGCTTATATATGTACAAAAATAAGGGTAAATACAATGAAGGGATGGAATATGACTGTAAAGATGAAAATTACAGAAGATTTTATAAAAGGATTTGATAAGTTGGTTGAAAGAAGAAAAATTTAAAAAAAAATGTGATCAGGCAGGAGACTAGAACAAAGCCATACACTAGAGATATAGGGTATATTTTGGTCTGTTAGAAGAAACTGTATCCCAAAGTTTTAAAGAGAGAACAACTTATATATATACCAAAAATAAGGTTAACTATTATGAAGGGATAGAATATGACTCTAAAAATGAAAAATAAAAATGATTTTTAAAAAAGGGATTGATAAGATGTTGGTTAGGGAAAGGGAAAAAGAAAAAAAAAAGAACATTAAAAAAATTAATTTTGAAAGACTAAAGAATCAGGAGGAAAAAAGCCATGGATTCTATGTGCTGTATTCCCCCAGCGCTGGAGTTCTGCTGTTCTCATTGATCGGTAAACTTGGTCTTGGCTGGCTGTTCTTGCTGATCTTCTGGGGGAGTGGCCTGTTGCTGTGGTTCCCAAATGTCTTTGCCAGAGGCAGAATTGCCCCGCCCCCGCCGGGTCCGGGCTAAGTAATCTGCTCGGGTTTGCTCTCAGGAGCTTCTGTTCCCTGCAAGTTTTCCGTACAGCTTTGGAGGACGAGAGTGAAAATGGCAGCCTCCCAATCTCTGCCCGGAGGAGCCGAGAACTTGCTGCCCCGCTCTGCAGTGCACCCCCAGAGAAAAGCAGTCAATCACTCCCGTCTCCCTGGTCTCTGGCCGCACTCCGTGCTCACCCGGCCTGTCACCGAGTGTTTTTATCTCTGGCACACGACCCCGTGTGGAGTCTCCAAACCCAGCAGATCCCTGTGGTGCGCTCCTGCGCTGCTCCTCCCGGGGGAGTGTCCCCGGATCTGCCACTTGTTGGGTCCCTGCTGGAGGAGCAGTGGCCCGACTGTGCCTCGGATCACGGTTTATGGCAACCCCGAGCTGAGAGCCCTTGTCTCGGCTCCGTCTCTGCAGCTGGCTTCCCCGCTCCAATACCTGGGAGCTCTGCTGCACTCAGGCACCCCTGGTCTTTCTGTGACCCCAAGGGTCCTGAGATCAGAATGGCCCAGAGAGGGTTCCACCCCCCGCTTAGCCACTGGAGCAACGTCCCACTTCCACACCTAGCGGACGTTCCACACTTAGCGGAGCAGACTTCTAAAAGTTCCTATTTTGTGCTCAGCTGCTCTGTCACTTGCCGGTAGCGGCTGACGGAGGCCCGCTCCCCTGCCGTCTGTCCTTCCGAATATCGCCTCGGATTCACTTCTCCACACATCCTACCTTCCAGGTGGTCGCTCTTCTGTTCAGAGAGTTGCTGCTCTTCTTTTCTGCGATCTCCTGTTGAGTTTGTGGGTGTTCAGAATGGTTTGATCCCTATCCAGCTGAATTCCTGGGACCAGACGAAATTTAGGTCTCCTACTCCTCCACCATCTTGCTCCTCCCCCTAAATTTTTTAATTTTCTTGAGTTATTTAAATTCCGGTTAGCATGCAGTGTATTATTAATTTAAGGTGTGCAGTGTAGTGATTCAACACTTCCATACAATACTTGGTGCTCATCACAAGTGCACTCCTTAAAAAGCCACCTATTTTGGTATGGAATATAATGAATCTGTGAATTAATTTGGTGATTATTGTCATCTTAACAATATTAAGTCTTGCAATCCATAAGCACAGGACTTTTTTTTTTTTTTTAAAGATAGAGCATGTGTGGGGGCGCCTGGGTGGCTCAGTCGGTTAAGCGACTGCCTTCGGCTCAGGTCATGATCCTGGAGTCCCGGGATTGAGTCCCGCATCGGGCTCCCTGCTCAGCAGGGAGTCTGCCTCTCTCTCTGACCCTCCCCCCTCTCATGTGCTCTCTCTCTCGCTCTCTCTCATTCTCTCTCAAATAAATAAATAAAATCTTTAAAAAAAAAGAGCATGTGTGAGTGGAGGGGGAGGGGCAGAAGAAGAGGAAGAGAGAGAATTTTTCTTAAGATATTTATTTGCCAGAGAGAGTGCACGCGCACAAGCAGGGAGCGTGGCAGGCAGAGGGAGAAGCAGGCTCCCCGCTAAGCAAGGAGCCTGATGTGGGACTCTATCCCAGGACCCTGGGATCATGACCTGAGCCGAAGGCAGCCGCTTACCTTACTGAGCCACCCAGGTGTCCCAGGACATTTTTCAGTATAATCAGGTCTTCTTAATTTTTTTCAACAGTGCTTTGTCATTTTCAATATGCAAGTCATTTTTCCTTAAGTGTATAATTCAGTGGTTTTTAGAATATTCAGAGAATTATATAACCATAAACACCGTCTAATTTCAGAACATTTTTATCCCCTCAAAAGAACCCCATTCTGTCTACCTAGCCTCTGGCAACCACTAATCTACTTTGTCTTTATGGATTTGCCGTTTTGGACATTTCTTATAAGTGGAACCATTAGTAGGTGCCCTTTGTATCTGGCTTCTTTTATGTAACATAATACTTTCAAGGTTCATCCATGTTTTTTATGTATAAGTACTTCAGTGTGTGAGGTTTCCAGTTTCTTCACCTCTTTCTCAACACTTGTTATTACCTGTCGTCTTGATTATAGACACTCTTGTAGATGTGAAGTGGTATTATAGTTAGGATTTGTATTTACCTAATGAATTGGAGCATCTTTTCAAGTGCTGATTGGTCATTAATATATCTTCTTTGGAGAAATATCTGTTTAGATGCTTTGCTCTTTTTAAATTGATTGATTTGTCTTTTTATTGTTGAGTTGTAAGAGTTGTTGATATACTCTGGATACCAGATCCATATCAAAAATAGTTTGAAGTCTTAGTGTCATGCTCTAATAAAAATAATATCACATACTACTATTACCATACTATAATAAAATCTTTTTTTCTATTCTTATGTTAATCCCCTACATTACATCATTAGTTTTAGATGTAGTGTTCCATGATTCATTGTTTGTGCATAACACCCAGTGCTCGCTCCATGCAGAATGTGCCCTCTTCAATACCCACCACCAGGCTAACCCATCCTCCCACCCCCCTCCCCTCTAGAACCCTCAGTTTGTTTTTCAGAGTCCATCGTCTCTCATGGTTCGTCTACCCCTCCGATTTCCCCCGCTTCATTCTTCCCCTCCCACTACCTTCTTCTTCTTCTTTTTTTTTTTCTTAACATATATTGCATTATTTGTTTCAGAGGTACAGATCTGAGATTCAACAGTCTTGCACAATTCACAGCGCTCACCAGAGCACATACCCTCCCCAGTGTCTATCACCCAGTCACCCCATCCCTCCCACCCCACCCCCCACTCCAGCAACCCTCAGTTTGTTTCCTGTGATTAAGAATTCCTCATATCAGTGAGATCATATGATACATGTCTTTCTCTGTTTGACTTATTTCGCTCAACATAATACCCTCCAGTTCCATCCACGTTGTTGCAAATGGCAAGATCTCATTCCTTTTGATGGCTGCACTATAATAAAATCTTAATTGGAAAGCTTAGGAAATAGAATATCCATAGTGAGATTTATTGTTAATGAAGAGTCAAATAACAACAAAAAGATTAAAACCATTTTAAAGTATAGTGTTATACTTCCTTATATGGTAAATATAGCATGTGAGCGTATTTAAATATCTTGGAATCTTACGGCCTTTTAAGAAGCTAACAGAATGATGGTTTGTGAAAATACTTAGGGTCAGATAGTTTTGTTCTTAGGTCATACTGTGAAAGCTGTGTTTGTATCTGTAATAACTTATTTCCTTTATAATTTACTCTTTCCTCCTAAAAGTAGGTAATAGAGTGTAGGGTTTTTGTTTTGTTTTTTTTTAAGGTCTGTTGAATTTAACATCTTCATTAGTTGATTTCTCATTCCTCTCTCATAATAAATCTTTACCTTATCACACAGAAGCACTTGATAATGTAAAACAATAATTTCAGATTTCAATAAAGGATGTTTGAAAACGAAGCATAGTAAAAACAATTGGAATAGAATTATATTCTGATAAAAAAAATTCTTGGATTTAATTAATGGTTTGAAATAGTTCTTGAAGGATGAATCTCAGGGTTAATAGTTAGAGTCATTTTAAACTTCAACAAAGTAAGTTTCAGATCAGGCCCAAGCCAAAATTGAAATGTAATTTAACATCTGTGGTAGTCTAATAGCAGAATTAGGAAAATCATTATTATGAATGGAGACAAAAATGTTAACATTCTCTAGTAAATTAAGGAATCTGCTTCATGTTTAAGATTTGGAAAGTTAGCAAACTGAACAAACAGAATAAATTATTAAATAATAGGGCATTTATTTTTTCACATCATTCTGACATACTTTAAAGTTCTAGGGCACCTGGGTGGTTCAGTTGGTTAAGTGTCTGTCTCTTCATTTCAGCTCAGGTCATGATCTCAGGGTCATGAGATTGAGCCCCATGTTGGACTCCACGCTGGGTGTGGAGCCTGCTTAAGATTCTCTCTCCCTCTCCCTCTGCCCCTCCCCCCACATGCTCTCTCTCACTTTCTCTCAAAATAATGTTTAAATAAAAATGTAAACAGCTAATTACACTAAACTTCTAAAATTAAAAAATTAAGATAGGGGCACCTGAGTGGCTCAGTTGTTAAGCGTCTGCCTTCAGCTCAGGTCATGATCCCAGGGTCCTGGGATCAAGCCCCAAATCAGGCTCCCTGCTCGGCAGGAAGCCTGCTTCTCCCTCTCCCACTCCCCCTGCTTGTGCTCCCTCTCTCGCTGTGTCACTCTCTGTCAAAAAATAAAGTCTTTAAAAAAAATTAAGATAATTTAAAACTCCTGATAGAAGTAAAAATACAAATGAGTGAAATTTGTGTGTACAGTCTTGGACAAACAGATGAGCTTTATGTATGATTGTGTTTCGTATGAGATCAACAGATACATCTAGTTTAAAAATTTTTAAACATCAGATGGAATTTTTACATTATTAAACTGAAGATCTTCAAAAATTATTGTTAGGAAATTTTTTTGTTTAAACACAGCAACCAATAATAAAGAATCTTTTCTGATTTTGTAGTTTATTAGTATTCAGTCTGAAATTCTCCAACTTTCAGAATAAAGTTGTGTAGAATGAACTCTCCATTAGTTGCTGATTTATTTTAACCACACAGTATTCTATAGTACAAAGATTAAAGATTTTATAAAGAAAACAGTTCCCTGTGGTAAAACAGATGTCTGAATATTTTTCGTTGTAATAGATAAAATCTTTATTTGCTAGAGCCTTGCATAGAGGTTACAGTGCTTCTCCCACCCTAACAAAATAATTTCTGTTCAGAATCTCTAGGGCTGCGGAGTAAAGTTCTGAGGAAAATTGAAGAGCTCAGGACAAAGGTGAAAACCCTTTCTTCTGGAATTCCTGATGAATTTCTGTGTCCAATAACGAGGGAGCTCATGAAAGAGCCTGTCATTGCATCAGGTATGTGTGATGCTTTTCTAAGTTTCAGGGCATTATCATGTGCTAAATGAAAAAATAATGTAATTAGTTCACAGAAGTTTGTTTAAATGTGGAACATTTTTAAAATCTGTTTTATAGCTCATAAGTAGTTTTTTAAACTCCTCTGATCTGAGGTAAACTATTGAACATTATATATTTCTTAATAAAATTGGATGGAGTAGGTTGGGATAAGATTAGAGACAAAAGGGGTAAGTTTAACAAGCTTTACTTGTGAAATGTGGTTTTGGTTACAAGTATGCAAGGTAAAATACTGTTTTTGAGATAGACTGTTGAGATCTCTTACGTTTGTCTATCATGAATTTAAACAACCTTACTGGAATAAGATTTAAAAGTTAAAAAATTGCATCTTTCCACATTAATTTCTAATCTTTGTCAATAGGCACAGACATACATACTTTACATAGTTGTAATCAGTGAATCCATATTATGTTTTTTAATTTTTGTGTAAAACTTCATACATTTCTAAATATTGACCTAGTCTACATAATTTTCAGTTTTAATAACTTTATTCCACTGTGGCTCTATGTTACATTTTGACTCTTGTAAACACATACATATACCAAATAGTGGAAATCTTTATATTGTAAGTGGCATTGCAATGATACCTTGGTATTTCCTTTTTTCTCTTACCCATTACTTAGGGTTATTTTTATGGCATGTGCGCTCCAAAGCAGAATTAACCAATTAGAATATTTTATGAACATGAAAAAGAATGGTTTTGATCGTTTTTATTAGAATATTCACTGGACATTTGAAAAGTGTGGTCTTTCCCCATTGCATAGTTCTGGCAACCTTGTTGAAGATCATTTCACCACAGACGTGAGGGTTTATTTCTGGGTTATTTTGTCCCATTGGTCTGTATATTTGTCTTTATCCCAGTACCGTACTTTTTTGATTACTATAGCTCTGTAATATGTTTTGAAATCGAGAAGTATAAGGCCTCCAGCTTTGTTATTTCAGGATTGCTGTAGCTCTTTAGGATACTTTGGGATTGCATATGAATTTTAGTGTGGGTTTTCCTATTCCTTTAAAAAGTGCCATTTGGATTTTGATGGAGATTGTATTGAAACTGTAGATGACTTTGGTTAAGTATGGACATTTTAACAATATTAACTCTTCCCATCCATGAATAGGATGTCTTTCCATTTATTTGTATCTTCTTTTACTTCTTTCCACAATGTTTTGTAGTTTTCAGTGTAAAAGCCTGCCAGGATTTTCATCAAAATGGTGTTTAATCTATTGATCAATTCAGAACTGACGGCTCCAACTCATGAATATCACACAGCTCTCCTTTTTTTTAGGTCTTCATTCTGTTAGCAGTGCTTTGTATTTCAGTGTATAGGTTTTGCACATACTTTGTTAGTACTGTCATTAGGTATTTAGTATTTTTATAACACTATAGATACTAGTTTTTAAAATTTCAGTTCCCCATTCATTGTTTTTCACAGTTGATTTTATAGATTGACTTTGTACTCTGTGACTTTGCTTTAGTTTATTAGTAATACTACCTTTTATAGATCTTTTTACTTGATTTTCTTCATACATGATCCTGTCATCTGCAAGTAGACATTCGTATTTCCAATCTGTATGCCTCCTTCCACCCCTACCTTTTGTCCTGTTTCTTGTTATGCTGGCCAGGATTTGCAATACAGAGTTGAAAAGAAGTGGTGGGAATGCCTTAATCTGCTCTTAAGGGGGAAGTATTCAGTTCAATTCAATATTTCACCATTAAGTATGATGTAAGCTGCCTTCTATCAAGTTAAAGAAGTTCTCTTCTATCTCCAGTTGCTGAGAATATATAAAATGCTTATCCACTGAAATAAGATGGTTTTTCTCTTTTATCCTGTATTATGATAGATTACTATATTAATTCCCCATTGCTGTCATAACAAATCACCACAAAATTAGTAGCACAACATTTCTGTAGGTCAGAGGTCCAGTACATTCTCACAGGCAGAAGTCAAGGTATTGGCAGGTTCTGTTCCTTGCTGGAGGCTCTAGGGAAGAATCCATTTCTTGCTCATTCAGGTTGTTGGTAGAATTCAGTGCCTTGTGATTTTAGGACTGAGGCCCTATTTTTTTTGCTGGCTATAACCTGAGGGTTGTTCTCACCTGTGGTAGGCAGAATGATGGCTCCCCAAGGATGTCCATGTTCTAGAGCCCCAGAGCCTATCAATGTTACATGGCCAAAAGGGCTTTGCAGATATGATTAAGGATCTTGAGGTAGAAGAGTTCCCTGTATTATCTGGTCGACCCAGTGTAATCACAAGGATCTTTGTAAGTGAAAGAAGGAAGCAGGAGAGTCAGAGGAGAGGTGACAACAGAACAGAGGTTGAAGTGATACAGGACCATGAGCTAAGGAATTCAGGCAGCCTCTAGGAGCTAATAAAGACAAGGAAACAGATTCTCCCTTAGAGCCTTTGGAAAGAATGCCATTCTGCCAACACCTTGATCTTAACCCAATGAAACGGATTTCATATTTCTGATCTGCAGAACTGTAAGATAATAAATTGTGTTAAGTCACTAAGTTTGCAGTAATTTGTTACTGAGGCAATAGGTAATTAATACACTGGCTCCTTTTTCCAGCTTCAGACCTAGTATCTCTTTGTATCACATTGCATCTCTTTGACCCACTTTCCTACCTTCCTCTTCTGCTTTTAAGAACTCCTGTGATAGATACTTTCCTGTTTTAAAATCAGCTGATTAGTGACCTCAGTTCCTTGGCAAGCTTAATAATCTTTTGCTGTGTTAACATAGTCAAAGGTTCCAGAATTAGGATGTAGGCATGTTTGTAGGTCATTATTCTGCCTAACACAATTACATTCATTGATTTTTTTTTGTAATATAAAAATACATAAAATCATTTTATCAGTTTTTGAGTATACAGTTCAGTGGTATTGAATTTGACTGTTCTGGATACCTCATATAAGGAAAATCATGGCAATATTTGTCCTTTTGTGTTGACTTACTTAGCATAGTGTCTTCAGGATTCATCCACATTGTATCATGTGTCACAATTGGTTTCCTTTTTAAGGGTAAAAAATATTCCATTGTATGTTTATAGCATACTTGGTATATACATCCAACCGTGGACATGTGGGTTTTTACAAAACACCTTTGGCTATAATGAATAATGCCACTGTGGATGTGGGTATACAAATATCTGCTCAAGTCCCTGCCTTCAGTTCTCTTGGGGTATATACCCAGAAGTCGTATTGTCCGGTCATATAGTAATTCTGTATTTAATTTTTTGAGGAATCACCGTACCATGTCCACAGTGGCTGCACCATTTTACATTCCCACCAGCAGTTCACAAGGGTTCCAATTTTTCTACATCCTTGCCTGTACTTACTATTTTCTAGTTTTTGTTTTATAATAGTGATCTTGATGGGTGTGAGGTAGTAGCTCATTTGGATTTTGTGTGTGGGTTTTTTTTTAGATTTTACTTATTTGACAGAGAGAGAGACAGCAAGAGAGGGAACACAAGCAGGGGGAGCGGGAGGGGAGTAAGCAGGCTTCCCACTGAGCAGGGAGCCCGATGTGGGACTCGATCCCAGGACCCTGGGATCATGACCTGAATGAGCCAAAGGCAGATGCTTAACGACTGAGCCACCCAGGCACCCCTCATTTGGATTTTGATTGGCATTCCCCTAATGACTAGGATGTTGAATGTCTTAGCTACTTCTTGGCCATTTATATTTCTTTGGAGAAATATCTAAGTCCTTTACCATTTTTCAGTCTTGTTTTTTTGTTGTTGAGATATAGGAGTTCTTTATATATTCTGGATATACCTTATCAGGTATGATTTACAAGTATATCTCCCATTCCACAGGTTGCCTTTTCACTCTGTTAATGGGGCCCTTTGATACACAAAAGTTAATTTTGATGAAGTCCAGTTTTTTTCTTTTATTGCATGTGCTTTTGGGGTCATATACATAGGAAATCATTACCAAATCCAATGTCATGAAGCATTGCCCCTGTGTTTTCTAAGTGTTTTATTTAGTTTCTACATTTAGGTTTTTGTTCCATTTTGAGTTAATCTTTGTATATCGTGTACTTATCCTTTTGTATGCAGATATCCACTTCGCCAGCACCATTTGTTAAAGAGACTGTTCTTTCCTCCATTGAATGGTCTTGGCACCCTTGTTGAAAACACTAGGCTATACATGTGGGGGGTTATTTCTCTATTCTGTTGCTCTACATAGCTGCCTTTATGCCAGTACCACACTGTTTTGGTTACTGTGGCTTCGTCTATAGTAACTTTTGAAATCAGGAAATGGGAGTCTTCCAGCTTTTTCTTTGAGATTGTTTTGGCTCTTCAGGATCTCTTGCAACTCCATATGAATTTTAGGATGGATTTTTCTATTTCTACAAAAAATGTCTTTGGCATTTTGAGAGGGATTGTGATGGGGATCACATGGACTCTTTAACTGCTTTGGGTAGGATGGGAATTTTAACCATTGTCTTCCAGTGCATGAACACAGAATGTCTTTCCTTTGTGTCTTTAATTTCTTGCAGCAATGTTCTATCGTTTTCAACATGCAAGTCTTTTATCTCCTTGCTTAAGTTTATGATTAAGTATTTAATTCTTTTTGATGCTATTTGTTTGGAATTGTCCTAATTTCCTTTTTGGATTCTAAAGTGAATAGAACCACAGCTGATTTTTGTATGTTGATTTTGTATCTTGCAACTTCCCTGAATTGATTTTAGAACTTTTTTTGTGGCATCTCTGGGGTTTGAATTCTTCACTTACTGCTGGATTTGATATGCTAATATTTTCAGTATTTTTGTATCTGTGTTCATAAGGGATATTGGAGTTTTCTTTGTAGGAGAGTTTCTTTGTAGGAGACTTGAATTATGAATTCATATACAGCTTTTAATAGATTACTTCACCAAATTAGATTTCTGAGTATTCACTCTTCTTGGAAGTTTGCATTTTCAATTACTTTTAAAATATTCTTGTTGGCATCATTTTAATGTATTTTGTGTTGAATTGTATCATTTGTTTTAATCTTGATTCTTTTGCTTTTTGTTCATAATTGCATGGTATTTTTCTTTCAATCTATTTTTAAAACAGTGTACATCGTGGATTTTTCACATAATAATCTTTCACCAAAGGTAACCCATTTCCTAACTTTTAACATTATAGATGAATAAAAATGTTCTTCTGATTAAAGTTTATCTAAATTGAATCATAAACTAAGTCTTTTTTGGGTCTAGCTTCTTGCTTTAAGCATGGTTTGTGTGATTTATCCATGTTATTGTACAAAGCAGTAATTTGTTAAATTTTTACGTGTGAATATACTACAAATTATTCTATCATTATTGGCTGCCATGAACCTTAATCATCTTCTTTGGTGAACACACATGTGCATTGCTTTTGGGTATATTCCAGAGAGTAGATATGTACAGGCTGTTACCCAGAGTGGTTCAAACAGCTTATACCCCCTCCAGCAGTGTATAAGAATTCTAGTTGCTCCCCAGCCTTACTTATATTTAGTATTGCCTCTTTCATTTTAGCCTTTATGATTTTGATTGAAGCAACTGAAGATTCACATGCAGTTCTAAAAAATAACAGATCCTGTACGCTTTGCCCAGTTGTTCTGCTGCCAACATTTTGCAAAATGATACAATATCACAACTAGGATATGGACACTGCTGCAGTCTACAAACTTTAGATTTCCCCAGTTCCATGCATGTGTTGTAAATTCTACAAGTTTGTCCCTTTTGGACATCAACCACCAATCAAGACAGAACAGTTCCAAACCTACAAACCTTTTGCCTTTTTATACTTAGATGTCCTCCAGACCTCATCTGTCCTCCATTTCTAAAAGTTATTTCAAAAGTATTATATGAATGGAATCATACAGTAAATAACATTTTGGGATTAGCTTTCTTCCACGTAGTATAATCCAGGGAGAGTTGCCATCTTTTTATTTTTACTCTTCCTGTATTACTTTTAGAGGTGTTCCCTGGGGAAAACATACATATAGTTGAAGTTGAATTTTTAAAAAAATCTGTCCTCAGGACGCCTGACTGGCTCAGTTGGTAGAGCCTGCTCGTCTTGATCTCAGGGTTGTGAGTTTGAGTCCCACCTTGGGTGTAGAAATTGATCTGTCTGGGCTAATTCCTTCCAGCATGTTTCCATTTGATTTTGCTTTCTTCTAGCTCTTTTCTCCTTCTTTGCTGAATTTTTCTGAATTGATTACATGTCCTTTTTGGCTTTTTCTCCCCCTGGTGTTTCAGAAGACCTCTACACCCTGTATCTGTTAAACTGCCTTAGAAGCTTTCTTACACAGTATTTTTATTCATCTGTCCTTTATAAAAAGCAGCACGTGCTTGGTGAGAAACAAGCAATAGGGAAATACAGATTTTGAAAATGTGGAAACTTCTTTTTCTGATATAGCCTTCCAGATATTTTTCTATTTATATTCTGTGGATTTTTCACATAATAATCTTTCGATTATTTTTCGATTATTTCGAAGGGATATGATATAAACTTTAAAAATTGAATTTACTTATCAGATAGTATTTGTCAGTATGCTTACAACTACAGAACAGTATTTCATGGTATGAACGTGCCATAAATTAACTCACACTGCTGATGGACATCTTTTTCGAAGTAATTCTGCAGAAGAAAATCCTCAGTCATGTAGTATATACACAGGTACACTAGATAAAATCTTAATAGTGATAGGTACTGCCCTATTTTTAAATTTTTAGTTTGAATTATGCTCATCTTTTTAAAAATTGGCTTGCCCAATTTTTGCCCATTCAGACCTCCAGATAAATTTTAGGATCATCTTGTTATACTACAAAAGAAAATCTAATTGATATTTTGATTCAAATTACAGAAAATCTAAAACTAAATTTGGAGTTGGAGTGAGGAGTAGAAATGAAAACTTTACACTAGTCAGGTGTTCCATCATCTTATGGCTTTCAAGTCTGTTCTGAACATTTAAGTATGTTAATTCATTTAGGTAGCTTTGTAAAAAAAAAAAAAAAAATCAGTGTTCATAAAGTGAAAAAAACTAATAAACCCTATCTGACCATTTTGCTTTTTCTCTAAAGTGTTTCCTCTCAATTATATAGAGAGAGAACATACTGTGGCATTTGTTGTTGCTGTGCAAGTATAATGTCAGTTTAATTCCGATTTTTTTTGTTTCAAACAGTTTTTCTTTGGTAGTATTTTTAATTCTTGTCCAGGGTGCATAGCACTCCTTGAATGGAACTCTGTGCCTTTTATCAATTTTGGAAAACTTTCAGCCATTCTCATTCTATATACCTTATCTCTTCAGCCTTTCTAGGTAATTTTCTCAGACCTACTTCCCAGTCCTCTAAACACTGTTTAACCTTTCCATTGACATTGCTTCAAAATTTCAATGTCAGTAGTTTTTCATTTCTGGAAATCTGATTTAGCCTGGAGTTTAAAGGCACATTCTGGAGCCAGCCTGCTTGGGTCACTCCAAGGTCAAATAGGGAGTTATTCAGGCCATACATCAGTTTCTTCATAAGATTGTTGTGCAGATTAAATGAATTAATATAGGTAACAGTGCTTTGGAACAGTATAGATTCATTCTTATTTTAGAAATACTCGGAGGTTGTATTTATTTTCACTTTCTGAGGTTTGTGCAGTCCTAAATCTGCTCTTTGTTGTGAGTGTTCACCTTCAGTCAAGTATTACCTGTGGAATTTCAGTGCAGGAAGAGGGCATATAGCCCCAGAGAGGTGCTGGGCTGGCTTTGTCCATTTCCCAGGACAACAGGGGGACTGAGCAAGTTTTTTTCTTGGACAGAGGTAATATAAATTCAGAGCCCAGGCCAGTGAGCTAATATTTTTCGCTTGAACCTTTCATAAGGGTGACGCCATTTGAACCTGCAAGTCAGCTATACATGTAAAAAGCTGTTTCTTTTAGTCACATTTCTAAGTATAATATAGCAAGAAATTTGGGGGTTTAATCTGCTTGATTACCAGAAATGGAACTCTAAGAAACAAATCTTGTAATAGGTATCATTTCTTTGGTATTTTACCAGAACCTGTGCATCTGAGTATATTATTAAATATTGTTTACTAGCTAGAACTAGCTGCTGGTACAGTTCTTGATTTGTCCACTCATTATCTTGGTTTATAGCAAAAGTCAAATGGTACTGTTTAGACAAATATTTTTTATTGAAGGATTTAAAAACAAGCAAACTTACTAGTTAACACTGAATGTGTACTATATATATTCTTATTGTCATTTTTCTCCCCTGGCACCACCTTTGATTTAAATAAGCCAACTCTAGTTGTAGTAAGCTTCATGCATGAATTTTTCAAAGGAAATAGGAGTGTCATTTTTAGTTATAATAATGCATCAGTGGCTTTTATACATGAAAGGCTGTGTGTATGTGAAGGTGGGGAGGGGTCTTTGCTTTGTAGCTCTGATAATTAATCCCTCACACTGCTCTGGAATGAGCTTTAGTAGTGTGCAACCTTACACATCATTAGCAATGCTCTAGATCCAATCCAAATGCCTGCTTTTCCTGTTTATCAAATATTTGTTACCAGCCAAAAACTTACTCTACAGAATCACTATTTTATAATACCATGAAAAGCTGATATTGAAGTTTATGTAAACTACGGCCAGTGTAACTGACTTTGTTATAGCAGGAAACCTGCACCTCCATAGACTGAATGATTTGACATTTTATTCACTACCACCACCCAAGAAACTAACAATCCACAAGCAGGGAAGGAAAAATTATTCACTTACGGGAATTCAGTTAAAGGTGACAAAACACTATATGATAACATGCTCTAACAGTGCAGATAAAATATACATTAAAAATGAGAGTAGAGAATATGAAAAATTGAATACACTCACTGATTATTAACTGATGAAAAGCCTATTTGAAGTTTTGAGTATGTTCTTGGTCGCTTTTAAAGATTTTATTTAAGAGAGTGAGCAAGAGAGAGACAAGCAGACTCCCCACTGAGCAGGGAGCCAGATGCGGGGCTCAATCCCAGGACCCTGGGATCATGACCTGAACTGAAGGCAGACGCTTAACCGACTGAGGCACCCAGACACCCCTCTTGGTCTCTTTTTAAAAGATACTAGGGTAAAGGTAACCAGCATTAAAATTGATGAAACCAGCTCCCATAGTGAAAGTTTATGTGATATATAAAAAATATAGTTTGGTTTTAACTCATCACTAAAGAGAAAAAAGATTTGAGATTAGCTAACAAAAGCACAGTCCAACCTAAAGGATTCAGACAGGCTAGAAATAAAAGGATAGGCATGAAGAAGGGGTTACATACATGTCTGTAAAAATAGAATTCAGACCAAAAAAAAATTTTTTTTTAAGACACAGGAAAATACTATGTAATACTGAAGACCACACTTCTCAGGGAAGGTAGCTATTATTAGCTATGCAGTCTCAAATACAGCAACAACTTTCATAAAGCAGAAATGTACCAAACCCTGAACGTTCAAAATAGACATTACACTTTTTTAAAAAGATACGGGACATTCATAAATATTAACTGTATTTAAGCACCCAGCACTAACACAAACAGCATTACCTCACCACAATGGAATGTAACTAAGAAATAAAAGTGGGCCCCTTTCATCTGGAAGGTCAAAAACATTCTATTATCAGATTTATCTAGCCTGGTGGCAAATGAATTAGCTATTATTGAATTCATAATATTCCACATAGTAATAATATTAACATGGACATTATTTATCAGTAATAGGCCAGTGTGATGGTAATAGAAGATTAAGGTTCATTTTACTCAACTTCGAGTATATATATATTTTAAAGATTTTATTTATTTGTGAGGGAATGAGAGACAGAGAGCATGAGAGGGAGGAGGGTCAGAGGGAGAAGCAGACTCCCTGCCGAGCAGGGAGCCCGATGTGGGACTCGATCCCGGGACTCCAGGATCATGACCTGAGCCGAAGGCAGTCGCTTAACCAACTGAGCCACTCAGCCCTCGAGTATATTTTCTTACTCAAGCTATTCTTACAATTCAACAGTAAGACAAATCATCCAATTAAAAGATAGGCAAAGGATTTGAATAGACCTTTCTCCATAAGAGATACACAGATGCCCAGGAAGCACTAGAAAAGATGTCCAGTATCATCATGGAAATGAAAATCAAAACCACATTGAGATACCACTTGATAACCTACTAGGAAGACTAGAATCTAACGTGCTAGAAAGATTTGCAGAAATATTGCCAGTGGAAATGTAAAATGGTACAGCTGCTGTTGAAAATAGTTTGGCAGTTCCTCAAAAAGCTAAACATAGTTACCATGTGATGTAGCATTTGTACTTCTAGATATATATCCAAGAGAATTGAAAATATTCATCCAAAAAGTTGTACATGAATGTTCATAGTCTTATTGATAAGAGCCAGAAAGTGGAAATAACCCAAATGTCCCATCACTGAATGAATAAAATGTGGTATATCCATACAATGGAATATTAATCAACTATAAGGAACGAATACTTACACATGCTACATGGATGAACCTTGGAAACATTAAGTGAAAGAAGACAGACACCAAAGGCCACATATTATATGATTCTGTTTTATAGGAAGTGTTCAGAATAGGCAAATCTATAGAGACAGAAAGAAGATTTGTGGTTGTCAGGAGAGGGGAGAGTGAATGCTAAGGGGTATAGGGTTTCTTTATGGAGTGATGAAAATATTTTGAAATTAGTATAATTCAGAGTTGTACAACCATCACCATTAAGAATCTGAATTGTATACTAAAAAAGGTAGACTTTATGTCAACTGTATCTCAAAAGAAAAAGGCACTAACAGCATCTGCAGAAATCATCTACCGTCTCTAGGACTCTAGGGAACAAAAGGAAGTTGACGTTATCAGAACCTCATGTGGGTCTCCAAGAACCAGAATCCAGGCCTTTAAGAAGGGGTAGCTACCAGCTGGTGCCTCTAAAGGGGAAAGGATAAGACAAATTGGGGCAGTACCTATAATGAAGCAAGCAAAAAGTCTGCAGAGTATAACCAACTACCCCTGCCAGATGAAGGGCCATGGCTAGGCACAGCACTGATAGGAGCCTTCACTCTGTTTTTGTCTTCTTCTAGAGGAATCCAATTGCAAGATCTAACAAGGAGCCAACTGGTGAAGCAGAAATGTGGTTTGCATTATCCTGGCTCCAGCATGCGAAGTCCTCAGTATCATGCATGAATTTAGAGCTGAGAGACGATAGCTTATTAAGTCTAATCAGCATTTAGCAAGTCAAATCAAAGAGGAATCAATAGCCTTCATGTGTAAATGTATATGTAAACAAAAGCAATCAAAAGGTGTAACATTGCCACAACATGGGATTGAGAGGGTATTATGCTAAGACAGAGAGGGACAAATACTATATGATTTCACTTATATGTGGAATAAAAAAAAAAAAATGAACAAAAAGCAGAAACAGACCCACAAATACAGAGAATAAACTGATAGTTGGCAAAAGGGAGGGTGGGTAGGGGAATGGGCAAAATGGGTAAAGGGGGGGGGAGCAGGAGATAGGCTTCCACTTATGGAATAAGTCAGGGATAAAAGGTACAGCATAGGGAATATAGTCAAGGATACTGTAATAGCTTTCTATGGTGATAGCTGGTAACTATACACTTGTGAACATAGCATAATATACAGACTTACCAAATCACTATGTTGTACACCCAAAACTACCATAGTGTGCCAACTTCAATTTAAAAAAGAATGTACAACAGAGGACTTAATGTGCCAAACAGTCATGAAGAAAACAAAGAACATCCCTGCAAAGTAAACCTGGAACAAATGGAGAGCATACCATGATGATAAGAAGATACAATGTCCGCAAGATGTCACTATTAGATTTTTTCCTAGTGATACAGAAGATGATGATTAGGTTCCATTGGAAAGACCACACAACAAATAATCTAGAAAATGAAAAAGAGGAGTGTCACTAGCCCTATCAGATATTAGAACATGTTTTAAGCCTTTGGGATTGGCACATAAATATAACAACAGGAAAAAAATTTTTTTAAATACAGAAATTGATCCAAGTGCATTTGGAAATTTAGTGAATGATAAAAATGGCATATGTTAAGTCAGTGGTAACAAATATTTAAAAAGTGGTATTCTCACAACTAATAGCCATATGGAAAAGGGTAACACTGCCTTCATCTCTTATACTGCACATCTAAATTCCAAATGGATTAGAGAGATATAAACATTAAAAAAGTCTTAGAAGGAAATATAAATTCCTTGATAATCTGGAAATGGGGACACTTCCTAACCTGGACTCAAAATCCAAGAGAAATGTGTGGAAAACTAATGAAGTGTTTATATTCCAAAGATATAAAAAAATATTCAAGGAATACCAGTCTTTCTCAAACTTACAAAACTAGGCAAAGAGGGAGCACTTCCAAACTCATTTTACAAGAACAGCATTACCCTGATGATAAAACCAGACAAGAACACACGAGAAAATTATGGACCAATATCCCTAATGAACATCGATGTCAAATTCCTCAGTTTTAGCAAACCAAATTCAGTACATTAAAAGGATTACATACAATGATCAAATGGGATTTATTCCAAGGATGCAGGGATGGTTCAGCCTCTGTAAATCAACATGATATACCACATTAACAAAAAGGATAAAAATCCTATCTTCAATTGATGCACAAAAAGCCTTTGACAAAATTCAACATCCATTTATGATAAAAGCCCTCAACAAAATGGGTATAGAGGTAATGTACCTCAACATAATAAATGCTATATATGACAAGCCCACAGCTAACATCAATGTCAGCAGTGAAAAGCGGACATCTTTCCCAGTAAGATCAGGAATAAGACAAGAGAGCCTACTTTCCTCACTTTTACTCAACATAGTATTGGAGGGGTGCCTGGGTGGCTCAGTCGTTAAGTGTCTGCCTTCGGCTCAGGTCATGATCCCAAGGTCCTGTTCTCTCTCTCCCACTCCCCCTGCTTGTGTTCCCTCTCTCACTGTCTCTCTCCCCGTCAAAAAAAAAAAATCTTAAAGAAGAAAGCCAAAACAAAACATAGTATTGGAAGTTCTAGCCTCAGAAGTTAGGCAAAAAAAAAAAAAAAAAAAGTAAAATGCATCCAACTTGGAAAGGAAGTGGTAAAACTATTTGCAGATGACATGTTTTTATATATGAAAAACTGTAAAGACTCCACAAAAAAACTGTTAGAACTAGTCAAATTCAGTAAAAGTTGCAAGATACAAAGTTAATACACAGGAATTTGTTGTATTTCTGTATACTAGTGACAAGCTCTCAGAGAAATTAATACTCCCATTTATAACTGCATCACAAAGAATAAAATACCTAGGAATAAATTTAACCAAGGAGGTAAAAAACAAAAACAAAAAAACCTGTACACTGAAAACTGGAATACATTGAGAAAAGAAACTGAAGAATACACAAAGAAATGGAAAGACATGGATTGAAAGAATATTGTTAAAATATCTGTACTCCCCAAAGCAATCTACAGATTCAGTGAAATCCCTGTCAAAATCCCAATGGCATTTTTCACAAAAAAAAAGAGCAAATTTTTATGGAATCACAGAAGACCCTGAATAGCCAAAGCAATCTTAACAAAAAAAGCTGGAGGCATCACAATTCCTGATTTCAAACTATATTACAAAGCTATGGTATTAAAAGAGTATGGTATTGGCATATAAACAGATACAAACAGAATAGAGAGCCCAGAAATAAACCCACACATATATGATCAATTAATCTACAACAAAGGAATGAGGAATACACCATAGGGAAAGGCTTCTTCAATAAATGGTGCTGAGAAAACAACAGCCATTTGCAAAAGAAAGAAATGGGACCACTATCTTACACCATATACAAAAATTAACTCAGAATGGATTAAAGACATGTAGGACATGAAACCAAAAAACTTCTGGGAGAAAACATAGGTAGTAAGCCCTTTGACATCTGTCTTGACAATGATTTTTTTGATGTAACACTAAAAGCAAAGGCAACAAAAGCAAAAATAAGTGGGACTACATCAAACTAAAAAGCTTATGCACGGCAAAAGAAACCATCAGCAAAGTGAAAAGGCAGCTTATGAAACGGGAAAGAGTATTTGCAAATCACACATCTGATAAGGGTTAATGTCCAAAATATATAAAGAACTGTAACTCAATAGAAAAAAGATAGGCAGAGGATCTGAATGTACATTTTTCCAAAGATTACATATAGACTGTCAACAAGTACATGAAAAGGTGCTCAACATTACTAATCATCAGGGAACTACAAAACCACAACGAGCTGTCACCTCATACCTGTTAGAAATGGTTATTATATATATAAAAAAAAATGTTGGTGACAATGTGGAGAAAAGGGAACCCTTAGGTGCTGTTTGGTAGGAATGTAAAATGGTGCAACCAGTATGGTGAACAATATGGAGATTCCTCAAATTAAAAATAGAACTACCTTGTGATCCAGCAATTCCACTACTGGGTATTTATTCAAAGGAAGCAAAATCACTAACTTGAAAAGATACCTGTACCGCCACATTCATTGCCAGTATTTATTAATAGCCAAGACATATAAACAACCCCAGTGTCCATCAGTGGATGAATGCATAAAGAAAATATATATGTGTGCAATGGAATATAATTCAGCCACAATAAAGAAAATCCTGACATTTGTGCCATCATGGATAGACCTTGAGGACATTGTGCTACGTAAAATAAGTCAGAGAAAGATAAATACCCTATGATCTCTCTCACATGTGGAATCTAAGACAAAACACTGAATTCATGGATACAGAGAATGGATTGGTGGTTGCCAGAGGCAGAGGGTGGGGGAATGGGCCAAAGTGTGCAGGTAGTCAATAGATAAAAACTTCCAGTTACGAAATTAGTCTTAGAGATACAGTGTTCAGCATGGTGACTATAGCTAACAATGTATATTAGAAAGTTGCTAAGAGATTTTAATTGAAATCTAGTTGACGCAATTAGTTTGCGGCATACAGCATAGTGATTCAGCAAGGCTATATATTATGCTGTGCTCACCGGCAGCGTAGCCCCTCCATCTCCTTACAACGCTATTATAAGACCATTGACCGTGTTCCCTGTGCTGTACCTTTCATCCCCAGGACTTACTCATTCCATGCCTCCCTCTCCCCCCTTTACCCCTGAAAGAAATCTTACAAGTCTCCCATCACAAGAAAAAGGAAAAATTCGTAATTATGTGTGGTGATGCATGTTTATGAGACCTATTGTGATCATTCCACAGTATAGCGAAGAATTGTGTTGTGCATCTGAAACTAGTATGTCAATTATGTCTCTAAGGTGAAGGGCAGCCTAATGGAAAAATGGGCCAAAAATAGTAACAGTTCACAGGAAAAAGAGAAAAAATGGCTCTTAAACATATATATGTATGTATGTGTATATATATATGTGTATATATATGTGTATATATATACACATACATACATATATATATATATATATATAAAAAGTTCTATCTTCCTCAAAATAAAGCTACCTGATATACTCTAGCATTGTTCATGAGAGACTGGTAAAAATCCAGTTTGACAACATATTCTCTTGGTGAAGCTCTTCAGGGGAAAAAAAAAGCATTCATCAGTATAACTAGTAGGAATAAAAATGGTAGAATTCCTATGGAAGTATTGGCATATCTAGCAAAATTATATTCTTTAATGCAGCAATCCTATTTCTGGAATCTCCCCCAAAATAAGATTGTCCATTGCAACACTATTTGTAAAAGGCAAAGACTGGAAACAACCGAGATGTCTGTCAATACATCTGTACAGTGGACTGCTGGCGGGGGGGGGGAGGTGAGGGGAATAAAAGAAGGGTGTAGTTAAAGCAGGTGCAAAATAATGTACAGTATGCTAGCTCTTGTGTAAGAATGTGTATGCATTGTGTGTTTACACATACACGCTTATATTTTCAAGAAGATACAAAAGGATAAAAATATACATAGTTACCTGTATGGGATGGGAGGGAACCTGTGCTGGACAGAGAATAGACTCCTCTGGATGTACCTTGTTTTACAGCTTTTACTTTGCAGTCACTTAAAATGTTTTACAGAATTAAATCATGCAAAACAAACCGATCTAAAAATTGAGAGGATAAAAAAGGGAAGCAAATTAACACACTTACATGTCAAGTTGTAACATAACCAAACGGAAGAATTTTTTTCCAAGTGATTTTCATCAAACACAGTATTTCAGTTAGAAAACCCTAGTGGATCTGTTTTTGGTGACACAAAGAGCCAGAAAGAAATCTTAAATTTCTTTCACAGTCTGTGTTAGTAATATATTGACACTGTTAGTTTGAAACTGTTGTATGCATTGTAAATTAAAGCAAATAAATGTGTAAATGTAATCAGGAACTAAGGTTTTCAGTTTAAAGAGAAAGAGCGAAGAGTAAAAAAAAAAGTAGTGAAGCAAAAACTCCAGTCTCTATATGTGCAAAGAATTTTGCACAAACTCGTATTAACAAACCTTAGCCCGTAGCTTTTTTTTTTTTTTTTTTTTAATCATAAGTCCCTTTACTGTCAAGTCCTTAGTGGGATGAGTTCTATAATCTCTCGGTATCCATTTCCCTGAGTTTCCAGTATGTCAAAGTTTTGCTGAGGTATTCCTAAGGCTCTTTTCATCTTTAGCCATATTACTTTTCACACACAGCTTAACAGCTCTAATAACGCAGTTTATCTTTACAACCACTCTCCTCTACCTGGCTTTTTCCTTTCTTCCTTTCTGCTACATCTGAATTTTGGACACAGTGCTTTGTTACGGTATTTGTGTTCAGAATTATCAGTAAAATGTTGACACTGTTCCAGGTAATTTGTGCAATCTCATTGCATCTTGTAGGGCAGAATTTAAGGTGTTGTGGCAGAAGTATTTTAGGAGCAGTGATACAAGACCACCACTTAAATCACAATAAAGGCCTTGGCAGTGGAGTTGGTATATTCAACTCCTTTTGGTAATCCCAACCTCCCTTTCCTACACTGCAAATAATTTGTGTGTATGTGGGGTTTTTTTTAGATGGCTATTCATATGAAAAGGAAGCAATGGAAAATTGGATCAGCAAAAAGAAACGTACAAGTCCCATGACGAATCTCGTCCTTCCTTCAGTGGTACTGACACCAAACAGGACTCTGAAAATGGCCATCAGCCGATGGCTAGAGACACATCAAAAATAAAATTGTTTATATTGTTTATATTCTTCAGTGATCTCCTTTGAATGATTTAAAGGTAAATGTTAATATTATTAAAAGCAAAACAGGAGAAAAGTGATTTAGCTACCTATAAAAACTTTTTCTTTAAATCATATGGACTGGGGCGCCTGGGTGGCTCAGTCATTAAGCGTCTGCCTTCGGCTCAGGTCGTGATCCCAGGGTCCTGGGATCGAGCCCCACATCGGGCTCCCTGCACCGCGGGGAGGCCTGCTTCTCCCTCTCCTACTCCCCCTGCTTGTATTCCCTCTCTCACTATGTCTCTGTCAAATAAATAAAATCTTAAAAAAAAATAAAATAAAATAAAAAATAAATAAATAAATCATATGGACTAAGTAACATCTGACTTGTTTTCTATTTTTACTATAAAAGCCTTTTTGTATTAGTGAAAGAAATCTTAACCTGTAGAAAAATAAAGTTTCACTTTGAATTAAAATTGCAATGCTCAAATTCTTGCTCGATAAAGGTCATATTCTCATTACAACTAAAGATCAGAATAATCAAGAACCTAACATTGAAATCCTAGTTAATTAAAGCCATTAATTTGATAACTCTTTGGAATCCTTTTAAAGAGAATTTGTAGCAAAATCGTTTTATGACTAAATTGAGAAAACCTTTTTGAAATGTTTAATGAGCAATTTCGTTGGATTCTAAATTTGCAAGGTGGTAATGATTTTTCCCCACAGTCCAAACCTGTGTAGAAGTTAGATGGAATACATTATCATGAATATGTCAAGTTGGCTTTCTTGAAATACAGCAGCAAACCAGCCTCCTTTTAGAGTTCAGAATTCTTAAAGTTATCATATAACATTCTAAGCTAGGGTAACTATACATTTTTACACAAGAGATTGGTGTTTAATACAATACCCTGATAAGTGTTCCCTCAGCAGAAAACTTCAAGTTCACGAAGTTGAGGTGGTAGCAACTTTCCCTACCTGTCGTAAGCTGTGTCCCGGAACAGAAGGCACATTAGAACCCAGCTGTAAGAGCAGGCAGGGCCCAAGACTCTGTTCTTACCCCCCGCAAAACCCTCATTTTACTGTTCAAAAA
The DNA here is from genome assembly GCF_002201575.2 of Neomonachus schauinslandi. Classification (NCBI taxonomy): domain Eukaryota; kingdom Metazoa; phylum Chordata; class Mammalia; order Carnivora; family Phocidae; genus Neomonachus; species Neomonachus schauinslandi. The sequence continues at coordinate 121,947,279 of NC_058405.1, read as the reverse complement.
TTCAAAAACTCAGAAATGAGAGGGGAAAAGTGATGTAATTATGTATATAGTCTTTTTCTATATTTTACAAATTTACAGCTAATATGCGGTGTTCACAGAATTGTGCAAAGCCTAGCTATCACAAAAAGCTCCAAATAGCTTTTCTTTATAATTGGCTGCTTTGTAAAATTTCCATCCTCCTAATGGATTACCGAATTTTATTTCCTTTATGTACCTAGCTGGGATTTATAGTCAGATTCTACAAGAGGATTTTTTCATACCACCCATGCTTCTTACATGCAAGTGAGGACAAAAAAAAAAAAAAGGTTGGGAACACATTTTAGGTGTTTTTCCATTGTATTCTATAGAGAAAGTAGGTTAACATAATTTTAACAAAAGATTTTTTAAGTGACAGAGCCCACCATTGGGCCAAATATTTTTTGTTCTGATTGACAGACTTATTTTCCAAAGGAGGCAGACTTTTTTTTTTTTTTTTTTTTTTACATAAAAGTTATTAAAAATCGGGGCACCTGGGTGGCTCAGTCGGTTGAGCATCTGCCTTCGGCTCAGGTCATGATCCCAGGGTCCTGGGATGGAGCCCTGCATCAGGCCCCCTGCTCGGCGGGGAGCCTGCTTCTCCCTCTCTGCTGCTCCCCCTGCTTGTACACACTCTCTGTCAAAAATAAAATCTTAAAAAAAAAAAATTATTAAAAATCATTGACATCATTGATAGAAAACAAAATAAAAGATTGGTTATCTTTTAAATGTGTTAAAGGTGGCAATTTTCTCTTCTACGTTTCACCATCATAGTTTCTTACCCAAATGGTTGAAAACTGAGATGCCAATAATTTACTAAAGTGAAGTGCTTCTGTTTATGAATGCAAATAAATCCAAAGCCTGACAACTCCTCCTCCCCCCAGACACACAAGGAAACAAACCAAATCCAAAACCACCCCCAGGAAGAGACCCCACAAGACCCCTCCGCCATGCTCCCCAGGCCAAGCCCTTCACTGAGGATGACACGGGAGCGGTGTTCACCTGCCCGCAGCCCTGGCCTCAGCACTGACTAGTGACTTCCCAAAAAGACTTCTTTCCGGGCTAACTGGGCCAAATATCTTTACTAAGACTGTATCAAAATCCTAATGTAGTTTATAATAAATTCCAGGAGTCCCACTGGCAGTTTCATAGCCAAAGTCATCTAACAATTCTCTGTCAGCTAAGAACACTTTTCCGTCCCACCTGGTTTTTTGTTTTTAACCCCTAAGTTTAATATAGAGCTTTAAAGAAGGACTTTACTCAGCCTTACTAATAACAGTCATACCCAGACAGGAACCTGAAGGAGTCTTAGGGGATACCCCGGCCTAAGACTCCACCTCAGGGTTTTATCACAATACAACCCAGTTTGATGTTCACCTTCATTCCCACTGCTCTGAGACAGAAATATGTGGGGATAAAGACAAATGCCTCCTTTTAACTGAAAGATTATACAAATGTGAAGAACTCTCATAATCAACACAGTGTACGGTGTATTGCCAAAGTGTTTGAGAGTTACAGTACTAAACAGATCCTGCTGCCAGTAAAAACAGACACCAAGATTTCTGAAACAGGTAAGTACAGAATGCTCTTCCTCCTATTTCAGGCAAAAAGACTAATGTTAACCACTGAATATTCTGAGATATCATGAAGCTTTGCCCTTTTTCTGAAATTATTCAGTGAAATTAAATATGCATCTGGTAGTATTACTATAAAAATAGACCTTTCACTATTTCCTTTAGGGTAACAAGATCACCCAGGATTAAACCAAAGCAGATCACTGTCATCAGGACAGTCTCTACTTACCCACTGTTTCACTTAATACAAAACAAATTCTATTAATATTCTTTATTCCATATGGAAAAGTACAGTAGTTGTGCAGAAACAAAACTACATAACATAAGAGTAAGACTTCCACAAATATTAAAGAAAACAATGAACAATAAATAAGCCATAGTACTTACAGCAGAACTCATGGAAAGCCTATAAAAATGATAAAGCTGTACAAAGTACGCTTACACACTCAGGAACAAATGTTGAAGAATGACACCAGAAGACTTCCTATTCGTACAAAACCATAATGATGCTCACAAGAACTTCAAGACAACTATTCATTTTTAAAACATTCTGTAAATATAGAACTTCCTTCTCCCCAATTCTAGAAAATAAATTTCACATCCCAACATATAAAACAACTATACTCCCACCTCTTTGAAATTAGCATTTTCACATCCTCCAATAGCACACCATTTTCATATAAAAATACCTTTAAACCAAGGTTCATTGCTGTACCTTATCTTTACAAATGAATAATACATCAGTTTGGACTTAAGTAGCACCTCAAAGGTGTTCATATAAATGAGATAAAGTGCTGTTACCTGTATACTGTTAACATGCCATAGTAATACATCGTTCAGTGCAATAATCAGCATGAAGGAAGCTTACAAAGAACATGCAAATATATGAGATTTTTATGATTAACTACTTGAAATAGTTATATTTACAAGTCTGAATACAACTTGGCTATTTAATATATACAACATGTGACTATAAAGTCATGATTGTATAATGAAACAAAAGCAACAATCAACCATACCTTAACTATCCAAATTCAATAGTGTCCTTAAAGGACCTTGGAACGCCTCTCCCAGGAGTGCCCTATCATTGTTAAAAACAGTTTGGGAACCAGTTGAGAGCTAATTTACGTATCATAAAGAGTGCCGTATTCTTAGTATTTTAGCCTAAATCCAACTTTAGCCTAAAACCACCAATCGTGATTCCAAATGGCTTATGCTGTTTCCAAACATTAAAAACACCTTGAAGTGGAAATATAGTTCCAAAAAAGGTGCTATAAAAACATTTTTAATGAGAACCATAACATGGAACTAAATGTTTAATCCTCTTAAGGGAACTACTACGCAGAGAACAATACTTGGATGTTCTCGTATTTTGCTTAAAAACAAAAAAAAAAAACAAAAAAATCAGCTGTATAACATTTATAGTCACGCTTATGTTCAGCTAGAAACTTTTATATATTTATATATAAAAATTGGGATTTGACTCAATGGAACTGAAACCTGAAAATTCCACCTTTCCCAGAATACACCATCTGGATATTATGCCATGAGTTAGATCTATCACTAAACATTTACATTCTCTAAGAAATATTATGATTTTATCACATAGCAAAGGCTAGGGGAAAAGTGATAAAAACCAAACAATTTCATAAGAGAAGAGCACGAGTTAATGTCTTCTGGGCGGTCTTAAATGTTTAACTGAACAGGCATTAACTAATTATAGTTTTTAATTCTGGTTAGCATTTTTATTTATGGTGACTCCTAGCTATTTATCAAAGAAATTTTATCCCACATTTTAAATATATCAAGGGCATCTCAATCACCCCCAAGGAAAAAAGAAAAAAATACATGGCTAACAGGTAATTTGTCTCATGAAAAACCTTTTAATTAACACCAGAAGCCAGCACACTGTTTGCCCAATCCCACATACGGTTCTCTCTTAAGGCTCATACATTTGACTCTATGAAGGACCGCTTCGGTTTTGCTGAAGGAAGGTGACTCCTGTGGGCTTCGCTGCTGGCGTGAGGCCCCTGTTTAGAGATACTTTCCTGATACAGATGAGAAACAGCCTTAGCGATCCTGTTATCCTGACAGTGGACTGGAATCTGGCATTTCTTCTCTTCGAGCTCCTTCGCCTGTGCCGCACTGTGGACACTTCCCGCCAGGGTAGGAACAGAGCAGGTTTTGGCCTGGCTGGTATGCCCTCCTGCTTGTTTGAGAGGGGGCTTCTCCGAGTTCAAGGGCTGCAGGCCAGCTGCAGAAGATGCGTTTGTCAGGAGCCCCTCCGGCATCTGACAGTGCCAGGTACGGCTTGGAGGGTTGTTCTGCTGCTGGAACCTGGCAGTCTTATCCATGATGCCCATGAACGGAGTACTGCGCGGCCTGTGCTCAGCTGTCCCGCCCGGAACCGGGTTAACAACCTTGTCTTTGATGCGAACGTCCGGTCCCTGGACCTTGAAGCCATCGGAAAAACTGCTGCTCGAAGTCAAACTACTGGTGGAGCTTGACATCTTGATGCTGCCAGACGGAGAACCAGAAGAGCCCGAGCTGGCAAGGGAAGCTGGATGTCGGACGTCGCTGCAGCTCGCTGGCCCACCCTGGTTTAAAGGAGCGACGTCCACAGCGATGGGGGCATGAGACAGAAGTCTCTCTGAGGTTTTTATCTTGCTTGGTAAGGGACAGGCAGCGCCACCGTCGCTGTGCTGCAGCTGGACGCTGTGGCTGGGGCCCAGCCGCTCTCCGAAATGGCCAGAACCGGCCCCCACAGTCGAAGTACCTGTTCCCTCCAAACGCGGGATTCTGCCCCCCGAGGGAGCGGCCGCCGTCCCCCCGGGCAGAGGCCTCGGGGGAGGAGTCTGGGCAGAGACCTGCATTTTCGGGCCGCCGCCTCGCGCGCCTGGCTGCGCGGGCCCCAGATGTTGGCTGGTCTTCACGATCTGCGCCTGCCGCGTGGGCTGCAGCACCAGCCCCGGCGGAACCACGGCCTCCCTCAGGGCCTTACCGACCCCCGGCCTGTTCTGCGGGGACACCGGCCCGGCCGTGGACTGTAAGCCTTCCTGAAGGTTTCGGATGTACGGAGAGGGGACACATGCGGAGGGCTGAGGCCTGGGCGTCGGGGAAATGGACTCCTCCTGCGACGAAGTGTCTTCGTCTTCGGCCTCCTCAAGATGGAAGCGGTCGTTCAAGCCAGCGGTCGGGGCGTCCTCCTCGTTTTCCGAGTCGTTGGGCGCGGCTGGCAGCGGGCACTGCTGTTTTTGCTGCTGGCTCCTCTGCAGTTGCTTGCACTCCTCCTCCACACGGGCCAGGAGCCTCCTGATTTCCTGATTGGTGGGACAGAGCTTCACAGCTTCCCGCAGGTCAGCCCGGGCCGCCGCAAACTGCCTTTATGTCAGAACAGAAGGCGGAGTTACAAGCCGTGTAGGCACGCGCTCGGGACGTCGCTGTGCATAAGAGAGCTCTGCTAGCAAGAGCGGGAAGGCGGCCGAGGGCCTTTGCAACACTGGCGGGGGTGGGCAGGGCCCGGTCCGCACTGGCTTAGAGCTACTGGGCGGCGCGGGAGCGAATCCCGGCCCACACCTGCGCCGCCGTGCCAGGGCCCCGCTGTCTCTGCAAACCCCACCGGGCCGGGAGTGGGAACCGGCATAAGGCAGTGGGTGTCGGAATCCTCCTTCGCCACCGCCTCTCACCGCGTCCATCTCTAACCCACATGTCTTCCAGGCCTCTCCTCCCTTCCCCCACCTGCCTGCTCTCGTGTCTCTAGCTGGCACCTTCCCTGCGAGCACAGACTGATCGAGGCATTCTGTGTGGCAGCGAGTGGCAGCTGGGGCGCAGGGCAGGAACGGTTACTGGGATGTCAAGAGAAAACAAAAGTCTAGCCATTGCTAAGAATACCCGCTGCTGTGCCCCTTGGAAGCTAGGGATGAGAGGCATTTGAGTAATGCCTGTGAGTCAGCAACCCCCAAAGTCAACCAGCAGCTGTGATAGTGCAGAGACCCAAGAAGGCTTCTCTAGTCACAGACCGACCCCCAGACAGTACCTGCTATTTCTCTTCGCTCTTGCCCTGGCATAAAAGGCTTCATAGGACTTTGGTTTCAATTCGAGAGCCTTGGAAGCAAATTCTTCTGCCATGCCAAAGTCCTAGTGTCAACATTTAAATACATGAGTCAAGAGAAGCACTGAGACAGGATTACAGGCAGCTTCTTACTAGGAGTTTTGCTCTACAGGTTGGCAGAGAATTGGGACAGCTGGGGAGGTAAACGGCAAGGGAAGTTTTAGTTCTCTTGTTTTAAAGTAGGTAGACAGTTAAAGCTTATTAATATCTTAAGAGAAGAGTTCAGTAGAGAAACAAAAATTGGTGATTCCGGACTGAGAGAAGAGCGGTAGAAGCCATGCATCAGCAGGCAAGAGTGGACGGAAGCCAAGCAGCTGGTGGGGGGGCTCAGAGAGGGACAGAGACGCGGCCCACTGGAACAGCTCAGCTGCGGGGGGGAGGGCCTCAGGGAGGGGCAGAGACACCCCCCACTGGAACAGCTCAGCTGGGTGGGGGCCTCAAAGAGGGGCAGAGACACGGCCCACTGGAACAGCTAGGCGCCCCCTATGCGGTGGGGGGGGGGGGGGGGCACAGAAGTGAGGTCAATGGATTTGGTGGTGAGAAGATGAAGTTTAAAAAAAAAAAAAAAAGTAGGAGAAATAAGTACTGAAACAAGTCTATGAGTTACTAGTTACAAATTAACTATGAAGTAACTCCTACCAATTACAAGTTAACCAGTTACTGGTATACCCTCTGGGCAAACACAATAACCACTAGGCAGATTGGAACACACTCATGTTCAACTCAGTGGTACCCTTTCCTTCTGCGTCTGGGAAGGGCCGCCCATGACAACATTGGCAGCACCCAGTCAGGAAGGGACAGAGCGGCAGTCTGCTCGCCCTCATTGCTGAGGCAGAGGACAGTGCCCTCCAATGCGCTGTCTCAGGACCTTGGAGAGGCGGGGCGGGACAGTGACCACATGACGACCACCCAAAAGAAGCAGCTCCCCACACGCCAAGTTCACAGAGATGCGCGAACAAATCACACAGCAGACCCCCTGACTTGGTCTGTGCAGGGCTGGCCTTCAGCACGAGCCAACACTCTACTACTAAGACAGTAGACCAAGGGCCCACAGCTTACATTTGTTTTTCTTCGGCAGCGAGACAAATTGAGATAGAGGGAAACTCTTAGTTCATTGAATGGCCTCATGTCCTCTCCGAATCCTTCTCGGGGAAACTTCCTTAAGGCGTACTGGTACCTCTGGGCTGCCTCTTTCATCTTCCCTTTCTAGGAATCAAAAAGCACAGAAATTGATCCTTTTCCAGATGCTCCAAGATGAATAGGCTCCCACAACCTGAAGACCCTGGCAAGGTTCTCCCTCCACCACCGAAACCATCAGAGCACATGCGAGGCTCTGGCTGGCATGAACCGGCCTTGCTGTCCTCGGGCTTCTGCAGCCTCCAGCTCCGCGCAGTAAGACAGAAACTGGTTTTCTAGGAAGCGGTCTGTACGTTGCCAAATTGATAACTATCAATCTTAAAACATCAGATTATCCTGTTATATATATATATTTTTATTATTATTATTGAGAGAGAGAGAGCACCACGCACACGGGTTGGGGGGAGGGGGAGGGGGAAAGAATCTTAAGCAGGCTCCACACCCAGCTCAATGTGGGTCGATCTCAAGAGCCTGAGATCATGACCTGAGCTGAAATCAAGAGTCGGACACTTGCCCGACTGAGCCACCCAGGTGCCCCTCCATTACATATTTTTGAAAACCAGCTCAGAAATGATCCCTCATCCACAGATGTTTTAATGCTAAGTGTAACAGAAATCAGATGAAGAAACAATGCGGTTCTCAAGGCAAGTACAGTCTTGTGGTGAAGCCTAGAGCTTGCTGTAGAATCATAATTTTTCTTTGAAGAGGAACTAAAGTGTGGGCTTTAAAAATCGAACAGCGCTGCACGTCATTTTCAAGGCTAAAGAAATCCATTTGCTCAGTCACGGCGCAGCAGGTATGAAGTCTGTTGAAAATGGCTTGATATTTCTAACATAATTGCCTACCAAAATTCATATTAAAACCACTTCAAAGCCGCAACAACACACACTCTGAACTCCATTTCAAAAGGATTCCGAGCCAGGAACCCTGCTGGGTCGTGCTAGATGCCTATTTATTTGCCGTTATTAAAAAAGGAAAAGGGAAAAACTAAATGTAGCCGTGCAGCAGCCTCATGATAAAAGGATTAAAATGGTCATAATGCAGTTTTTTTTGTTTGTTTCTAAAACATTTAATTCTGTCTAATCACAGACCTGGAAAGAGCAGCGATCCACATAAATGGCCTAAAGCATCTATCTAAGCCAGGGGTGGGCCAACTACAGCTTCCGGGCCAAATCTGGCCTGCCACCCATTTTTACAAATACCGTCTGCCTGGGACACGGCCGCGCCCATATGCTCGTGTGTCACCTGCTGCTTTCGTGCCACCGCAGAGAAGCTGGGGAGCCGTGACAGAGACCACATGGCAAAGCCTAACATATTTACCGTCTGGCCCTTCACAGGAGGAGTCTGCTGACCTCCGGTCTAAGCTGAGGTCTTATTTTAGAAATTTTACTTTAAATTTTATTTAAAATTTTTACTTTTAAATTGCTAGTCTTTACATTTCCATTTCTAAGGGATAACGGGGAAAAAACTGAGTCGGTCTCCTGAGTAAGAGTATTCTATACATACACCTTGACTATCTTAAGTAAAAATATCTCTAGAAACCATTTCAAGTGGCAGAAGCGTATGGATATTAAAACTAAGATAATCAAGTCTTAGGAGACTTAATGATCCTCTTCTTCTGAAATGTCCCTGAGTGTCCCTTTCCTGCGTGTGTCACGACATGGTGTACTCAGGAATCTCCTGCCTGAAGCGCCTCTGCCTTCAGGCCAAGGCTTCAGGCCCTAAGTCACAGCCGCGAGGGCTGCTTCCGGCGTAACGGTTCTCCAACACGGAGACAGGCCTTCTGCCTCCAAGGCCCCGCTGTTAAGGCCCACAAGCCTGGGCCCGGGGCCCCGCAGCGTCTCCCAGCCCGGCCACCGGTGTCCCGCGCGCTGGCACGGTCCCGTCCACGCCAGCCTGGGAGGCTGCTCGCGGGCTGTCACATCCCAGAAAAGGGCGATAGCACTTACTTTGTACATCATGTTTCCTTCCTCCATCAATTTCTGTAGAAGTATAATCAAGATATCAGGTTTGGAAGTAGCCATCGCCCAGGCAGCATTTCCTGCAAAACAAAGACGGCATTCAGAGGCACGTCAGTGCTCAGGGAGGAAAGGAGGTCACGGCTTCTGGGGCTGCGCCGCAGCGAAGGTCACAGGCAGCAGCACGGCGTGTCCGGCAGCTTCCAGACAATGGGAGAATGAAGGGGACACAGGCTGGCCCCCGGGGAGCGGGTTTCCCTTTGAATCGACCTCACGCTGAGCAAAGCACCTGGGAGGGAGGCTGTCCCAGGTGCACCTGTTACTCGGATGAAAACAGAGTGCTGGGAAACCAAGGCATCAGAGCGGCCGTGCCCAACCACCCCCCTCCACCCCCCCATTCCAGTGGGGAATTTGGGGAAAATCAATTAAACACGGCTTCCGAATAATCTCCTTCGCTTCCTGCAGGGCGCACGTCGGCTGGCGAGTGAAGGCCTGCATTCTCAGCAGCCTCGGCACTGTGCCCGCCCAGGCAGGCTGGCTGCGGCCCCGCCGCCCTCTCCCCAGGCCCACGGCCCCGCGGCCCCCAGCCCCGCTCCTGAGCACATGCAGGGGAGGCAGCTTACGGAAGAGCAGGGTCGGGAGCCACGCCGCTCGGCCTCAAGCACGGACTCTGCCAAGCACTACGACCTGAGGGAAGCTATTTGCCCCCGCTGGGCCTTGGTTTCCTCCTCTGCAACACGATGGGGTTATCACTATCTACTTCGAGGGTAGGTGAGGATGAAAGAAGCTAAAACTAGAAACTGCTCAGAATAATTCCCGAGACGGCGGACTGCTTAATAACATCAGCTGACCTTCTCATCTTCGCCAGAGTCACCTCCTCACGGCCGCCGCTGGTCAAAGGTCTGGCAGACTAAACTACAAGAGCCCTGTTCCGGCTGCCCCGCACCCACACATTCTGAGTGGCGGGTCATGTTCCAGCCAGCCACACGGAAGAGGCTCTCCCTACTGAGGCCCCTCGGCCCCTTAAGTGTCCTCAGGTGACCCCCCCCCATCCTGTTTCCCGTTTCCTGTGACCTTTCCTTCACAGAAACTGCTGGGGCTTACCCGATGGATGAGGACAACTCCAGAACAGTGGTTCTTCAAACGCAGCTGCTCAGCAGAGCACCTGTGAGCTTTCTTAACCACGATGCCCAGCCTCCCCCCCCAGAGGTGAATGGAATGGCTCCCCACCATGGCTCCTGGGCATCCCTAATGCCCTCAATTCTAGACTGTTCTTCAACACTGGTTGCTGCTCTCTACCCACACGGCAGTGATAACGTTATGAGCTACTGAAGCATTTTGGATAACTGTGATTAAATGAGCCTTATAGAGGAAGGGAAAAAAATCTCTAAGCACCTGACATCTTACTTTTTAATCTGGGAGCAGGGAAATCTCTACGGTCCCTGACATACTCTAGAATCTGAAGCTCACCTCCCTCCCCTGCTGCTGAAACGAGGTGTTTACTGACCTAATTTGGCTCCTTTTCTCAGCAGTGTAACCACTACGGATGTGTTTCGACAACCAATGGCTCTGTCCAAGGGGCGCATGCCACTGTGGTCCACGTGCTCGATCACGGCTCCCTTGTCAACCAGATACAGCACCTGTGGCGGGAAAGACAGAGCTCTGAGGAGTGGTCGGTGGCAAGAGCGCCGCACCCCACCCGCCCCTGCCTCCTGGGGAGCAGATGGCAGTCTTAGCTTTACTGTGATCTTCCCTACCTCTGGCCATTAAGGATCCTAATGGAAATGAAGCGGACGGGAAACAGAGGAGCTGCCATCCATGGCTAAAACCCAGTCTGCTATCAGCAACGAGGAAGGCGGGTGAACATTCCCAGGGAGGGACACATTACGTGCGTGCACCCATATACCGCAGAGGAGTATGTGCACATCCACTTCCCCTGCCACAGAGATGGCCACAGTCCTCTTTTCATCTGATTTCTTAGGAGGCAGACGTCTGCAACAGCTCCAATGTGCTGGCAGCCTACAGCAATGGGTACCTCAGAAACACTCAGATCCACACTGCCTGGGGACAGCAAGCTGGAGAAGCTTGAGGTCAAATAAACCCAATTACAACTCACTTTAAGGCTTAGGAAAGAGACTCAAATATTGGGAATGTAAAGGCTCAAGTTTTGAGACCATGGTACCTAGATGGATGTGGCATGACAGCAGTCACTTGGACATGAAGAGAGCACAGAGAAAAAAACCACTTTGGCTACTCAAAGTGTTCTACTCACTAGAAGTCTGTAGCCAGCTTAGATTTTCATGTGAATCTGATAGTCCACCAGCTGCTCAAAATGGCACTGGATTAATTTCCATAATATATAAAGAGCTTCTACAACTCAACAACAAAAAACCCAAATAATCCAATTTTAAAACAGGCAAAGGACATGAATAAACATTTCTCTAAAGAGGATATACAAATGGCCACCGAGCGTATGAGAAAATGCTCAACACCACTAATCATTGGGGAAATGCAAATGAAAACCACAAGCTATCACCTCATACCATTAGGATGGCTGCTATTAAAAGAAAAAGAAAGAAAACAGAAAATTTTAAGTGTTGGAGAGGATGTGAAGAAACAGGAGCCCTTGTGCATTGTGGATGGGAATGTAAACTGGTGTGATCACTCTAGACAGTATGGAGTTTCCTCAAAAAATTAAAAACAGGACTATAGTTGGATCCAGCCATCCCACTTGTGGGTACATATCCCAAAGAACACAGATAGATCTGGAAGAATTTACGGGATCTTGAAGAGATATTTGCACACAGCCAAGAGCTGGAAGCAACCCAAGTGTTCATGGACAGATGAACTGATTAACACAATGTGGCAGAGCCACATGATGGAATGTTATTCAGCCTTAAAAAGGAAGGAAATCCTGTTACAGGCTACAACATGGATGAACCCTGAAGACACGATGCTTAGTGAAAGAAGCCAGTCACTAAAGGACAACTATTCTAGGACTCCGTGTAGATGAGGTACTAGAGTAGTCAATTCACGGAGACAAAAGCAGAATGGTGGCTGCCCAGGGCTACAGGAGGAGAGAACCGAGGCCTTGCTGAGTGGGTACAGAGTTTTAGGGTTACGGGGTAAAGTGTGGATGTCAGCTGTACAGTCATGTGAAGTGTACGTAACACTACTGAACTCTTTGCTTAGAAATGGTTAAGATGGTAAATTTTATGTTGTGGGTTTTTAAATCACAATTAAAAAAAATTACACTAGAATGCTAAGCTCCTTCATGCTTCCCTAATATACTGATAAACTAGGATCTGGTAACGTGACATAAGCTGAAACATAAAAGTACGGATATGGGAAGTGTAGTTACACAGCTGTTTTTGAAAATCGACATTAAGTACAATTTACACCGTCCAGGAAATCAAGACCGTTGAACGCCAACATCACTGCCTCCTAAAAGCATCAAGGCAAGACGTGCAGAGTGAGGACAGCTTCTGTTCCAAGCTCCTTTGCTTCCAGCAAACCAGGATCTGTCTCTCTGGCTAATCTGCACGTGACACATATTTAATTTTTCAAAAGCGGTAACTCTCAAGGAGCCAAACATTCCTTTAACATTAAACCTGCTCAGTGCCTGGGATGCGGAACCTGACAAAGACATGGTTTCTGCCCTGAAAGACATTTTGCAGTTCTTAGCTTACTAATGTTTTGTCCTTTCTTATCTCCGTTAGACTTAGGCATCTGGCAAAGAGATTAAAAGATAATGCCCTAAGAATTTTATATTATTTCTAGACAATGGCACACCCATTTAAAAACAAACAAGATAATTATCTGATTAGTAATTTCTCATATACATAAAAAAGCAATTTTGAAATGCTCTGTACAGGAATTCTATTTATATGGGTTACTAAGAAGAAAATAAAACTACATATGCATGTGTGTATACATATTCAATTATGCGTCTGCCGAAGACGCAGTTTGTAATTGTGTATTTTGAAGGTTTTAAGAGTCTATTAAAATCTTTACTCAAGTTCTGGAACAGACTGCATGTCACAGAATAAAAGTGAAAACTCCCCCACAGCACTCCCATACATGCTGACCACACGCAGACACGGCCTCCCACACACTCGGGGAATGGTTCGACTCCGGGAACGGGTTTCTCCGCGGCGCAGGCCCAGGTGCAGGTGGACAGCGCGACCACCTGCGGGTACGTACGGTCTCTGCGTCGCCGTAGAAGGCGGCCAGGTCCAAGGGAGTGCGGCCGTTCTTGTCCGTCTGGTCTATCTCGGCTCCTTCCTCAACCAGAAACTGGACCACTGCTCTGTGACCTTTCAGACAAGCCCAGCTTAACGCCGACAGACCCTCTTTGTCCAGAGAAGAAAGGGCAGCACCTGCAAGAACAGTGCATTCAAAGAACATGAACTCGGTAAGACAGAGCCCAGAAGCAAACGGATTCACATCTGCAAACACCTGCGCTCACGCGCAGCAATCAAGCCTCTGACATCTGAAGCTGGCAAAGTGATCGCCGCAGTTGAAGCCGAGTAATGGGTATGGTACGACATGAACTGCCCATTCTTTCTACTTATGTGTAAATCAGAAAATGCCCGTAACAAAAAGACTTCTCAAACTTGAATCAGAAAGTACTGTCAGCGGGTCTGCCAAAGCTCTTTGCTTTGTCCTTCCGAAAGAAACCTCCGCGGGGGCTCCCACGCTGCTACCTTTGGAAAGGAGAAATTCCACGGTGCTCAAGTGTCCTTCACAAGCGGCCACCATGAGGGGCGTCCGGCCCTGCTTGTCACTTAGGCTCACATCACAGCCGCGGTCCAAAAGCAATCTAACGATCTGAAAGAAACACTTGGAATTACAATCTCCCTGCTCCATTTCAGATCTTGTGCTCTCTACCCAGGCAGATTTTTCTACACTTAAAAGTAGCAAAGGATTCTCTTCTTCAAATGCCTAAGTTGTGTGATTTGTGAGGCCTGTGAAATCTTTCCACTGGATTCCTTTGAACAGAATCTTCTTGCAAATATATACTCTTTTTTTGACACGTCCAATTCATTATTATACCTATAAAACATGCACGGGGTGCCTGGGTGGCTCCGTCGGTTAAGCATCTGCCCTCGACTCGGGTCATGATCCCAGGGTCCTGGGATCGAGCTCCACATTGGGCTCCCTGCTCTGCAATAAGCCTGCTTCTCCCTCTCCCACTCCCCCTGCTTGTGTTCCCTCTCTGTCTCTGTCAAATAAATGAATAAAACCTTTTAAAAAATAAAAAAAAATAAAATAAAACATGCACATACAAGGCATAAACAGTAACGTGGAAAAGGGGAGATACCAATTGCAATCAGGCAATGACCAGACAGCCACAACAGAGCATATGGGAGAACTAAAGGAGAGGACAAAGGTTATGGGCCCCATGGTGGAGGTGCAGCTACACTCTGGAAGGAGGACACAGACTGCAGGAAAGCGTTCACCCACCACACCCCCAAGCAATCTGCTTTTCTAGCCCTCGGGGGCTTAGTGGATGGTTTGACCTTCACAGCAGGCAATTTTTAGCAAAGCTTCCTGGAAGAGATTCCCAGCCTCAGAACCGTGCCTTCAACCAGTGCATGGTGGTAAGGCTGGGGAACAAAAACAAAAAACCAGAGAGGCTTCTCTTAACAACTACCATCCCAGCGGGAGGGCCTTTATATAGGGGGTGGGCCAGAGTCTCCCTCCCTCTGGCCCAGTATTTGTTATATGGCCACAGCAACAAGAGGTGGCATATTCCCGATGCTTCCCTGTTCCTGATACACTGATACATGCTTTCCAAACCTCCCCACGATTTAGGAAAACTGAGACGCAGAGAGAGAGGATTAGTTAGGGCAGCACAGAGAAGTTGTGAGGATAACAGGGAGCAGATAGTACAAGTCCAGCTTTTGGAAATGGAACTTTTTGAAAAGCCAAAATCTTGGTGGGGAGCACTTGCAGTTCCTAACAAGGGGACTAGCAAGAAGGAGTGACACGATTCCATGATGTAAACTTGGATCTAGAAAATTCTTCCTATAATGGACATGGTAAGATCCATTTGTTTGCAGCTTGTGTGTAACCGGATGCCAGGCATGGCGTTGGTCCATGGCCGCTGCTTCCAAAATGAATAAACGACCGAACTGCTGTTCTCAAGGATCCGCTGCTCCCTTGAATTAAGGTAACAACAGGTCACTCCTAGTAAAAGAAACCAGCCTGATGGGGCAACCGGGTGGCACAGTCGGTTAAGGGGTTTTGGTTCAGGTCATGATCTCGGGGTCCTGGGATCGAGCCCCACATCGAGCTCTGCGCTCAGCAGCAGGGAGTCTGCTTGAGATTCTCTCTCCTCCCTCTGCCCCTCATGCTTGTGTTCTCTAATAAATAAGTAAATCTTTAAAAAGAAAAGAAAAGAAAAGAAAGAAACCAGCCTAAATCACAGTGCTGGACCAGAGAGAAAATGTTTCCTTTTCTAAAGAGCACAACAAAACCACTCGTCTTCCAAGTGTGTTGGACGAATGGGTGACACCATCACGATAACAGCTGTGTCACAGCAAGTCTCCTGTTATGGTAACAGGGTGCACCCACTCCCCGTTTCCTCGCTGGGTCTCCCCCGCCCCAGACTAGCTCCTGGTTACCAGCCTACGAGGGCGGACTGTGCTTGCCTGTCAAACGTTTGTGGTTATTGAGGAGAACTGACAGCACAAGCAGAAGCCAAGTACATGAAAAAGACAGGGCTCAGCGGAGCCGCACGTGGCCCCAGGGGAGAGACGGGCCACAGTGAACTCCACCCCACCCGTGGCTTCTGCAGCCTTCGCGGGCCCACCAGGTACCTGCCAATGCCCCTGGCGTGCTGCACAGAACAAAGGTGGGACCCCTCTCCTGTTAGTCCGAGACACCACAGCTCCGTGCTCCAGCAGCAGCTCGCAGACCTCCAGCTTGCCTCTTCCTGCAGCGGCAGTCAGGGCTAGAGGAGGGTCACAGGGGAGGGGGAGTCTGTTAGTGTGCAGGGGTAAAGCGGCCACGAGGCCTCGCATCACCCTCCCACCGACAGGAAGGCGCCTATGCGTCCTCCCCTGCCCCCCTGAACCCGGCTGGGCTCTGTGATAGCTTTGACCAACAGAACACAGAAAAAATGACGACATGCCAGTGTCTGGGCCAGGTCCTGAGATGGGCAACGCCTGCTTCTCCTCGGAACACTCCTTCTTGGAACCCAGCCGACATGGTGGGAGGAAGCCTGAGCAGCCCTGCGGTGACACCCACAGGGAGAGGAATCCAGGCCTGTGGGTGGTGGACAGTCCCAGGAGACAGCAGCAACAATCCGGCAAGCATGTGCGTGCGCTGTCCTGGTAGCAGATCCCCAGAGTCTAGCCACACCAGGTAAAGCAGGCGAGCAGACGTGAGCCATCCCTACCAAGCCCAGTCCACACTGTAGGTTCAGGAGCCACTAGACTTTTGTTTTATTGCTTTATTTTGCTTTTTAGGGTTTTTGTTTGTTTTCTCCCCACAGCAAGAGATACCCAGAATACGGTGCAACACACACACAGAGATCAGTACTTTATCCAGTTCAGCCTCTTCCCTTAAAGGCATAAATTTCAATCAACAAGGACTAGTAATTACTGAGAGAGTCAAGGGCATATCAAGTCGCTCCTGTCTTTATGGAGCTGAGAATCTCTGTAACCAGCCAAGATGCTGGATTAAGAATGTCAAGAAAGCAAGCAAAGGGGATCAGATTGTAGGGGGTCTTGAGTGCTCAGGCGAACAGCCCAGAGAGAATCTGAGCAGTGAGTGGCCTGCTGGTAGCAGTGGTGTTCGGGGGAGGTCAGCCAAGGACAAAACAAAAACAGTATGGAAGGAAAGAGAATACATCGAAAAGGTTCTCATGAGGCCCCCACATCAGTGACTGTGCCCCTCACCCCCCAGGTCGTGATTCCTGACGGGGCGTGGTAAAAAGAGGGGTTCAGTTAGAAGAGGGCCCTCTGCTATGCCTCGTGAATCATCGTCTAGAGGAGAGGACAGTCGTCGATTCTGGGGACAATCCCAGGCCAGGACGACAAGCTTCAGTGAGGGAAGGACAGGAAGGGGCTGTGGTGGGACAGTGAGGCCGCAGGAGGGAGCATCTACAAGAGGAAGGAGAGGCTCTATTCCTGCTGCCGGCCTGGGACAACTCTGTTTTTAAATACAGCCTCACACGGACACATTTCCAGCTTCCAGAGTAGATCAAGTGTTCCTACAAATCAGTAAGACATCTCAGGATGAAAATCAGGAAAACACGGGACTAGGCCCTTTGCAAAAGGTAAAGTCCAAATGCCAATGACCTCATGAGAAGTACCCAGCCTCAGGAGCAATCCAACTAATCGAGAAATGGACACACTCTCACACCGCTGGTTGAAGACCTACCTATTCCGTCACACAGCAGCCCCACCTGGAGACACGTGCCTAGGGACGCCCCGTTAGCATACTGAGGGACGTCCTCAGAGCAGCCGCAAACTGGAAGCCACCGCATGGCCGTCAGTGGTGGGATGCATCGACAAATGATGGTCCAGTCCACCAGGGGAACATCACACAGCAACGACAAATGATATGCAGCTGAAGGCACACAACGCACTGGCCAGTCTCACCAGCTTGTTGCAGTTCCAAGAAACAATACGCAAAAGAACACGCAGGGCGACGTGGTCCTACGGCGTGCAGAAACAGAGCCCCACCACAGTAGTGCACCCCCTTTCAGAGGGCGTGTGGGTGGCTCAGCTGTGGACCCCAGGGTCTGTGCCCTGCTCTCCTGGGCCCACGAGAGTCAAGCCTAGGGGAGCCAAGTGCTCACAAGCCCTGCCTCCACACGCACATCTCCGTCCCTCTGTCCTCCTCAGACCCCGCTCAGGACAGCCAGCCAGCCTGGCCACAGTTCAGACCCCAGGAGCCACACACGCCCCAGGATGTAAACCTGACGTCTGAGCCTGCTCTCCCTGTGACAAAGAGCAGTTCCTCCGAGAAACAGCGACGTCCCCTTGGGCCGTCCCCGGGGACACAGTGCAGCGGGCTGGTGACTTCACCTCTTCACACAGAGGTGCTCCGCGCCCGTCCCAGGGACCTCACATGCCGGGGAAGTGAGGAAGGCGGCAGGACTCGTGAGCCAATGTGCCAGGCTGTCCTACCCTCAGGGCCCTGAGGATGTGAAGGTCAAGCTGAGGAAGATGGCGGGGAGAGCAAGCCCTGGCTCTCCTTCCAAACGGGAGTGAGCCCTCACCTCGCTCCTGGCCCAAGTCCCCGAGGCAGGGAATGCATCACCAGAACAGCTTGTCACTGGGCCATCTCAATAATGCTTTCCTGTCACTGGTCAGAGAATTCCTTACGACTACAAAAAGAGCCACATTTAACAACAGCTGCCGTCTGCATCGCTGACTTTCTCAGGATGGAGATGGGAGTGGAAGGTACCGCGCGGTCTCGAATGCTGGTGCCATTCCTACGTGTGTTACACAAAGAGGCTCACTGCCACTCATCATACAGTGAAACTTGTAAGTAAATTACCAACAAATACCAGAAACAGAACAGTACTTAAATCAGTTTTATAGGCTAACGTACAGGGGTAGAGCTGGGGGTTCCCATACGCAGAATGTTTGAAAACCAGTGGCGGAGGTGATCCTGTCTGTATTACGCAGTCTAAGCTAGTGGGTCCTGGGCCCGGCGGTCCCAGGCACACCTGGCACAGTCCGTTCCTGCCGTGACGTTAGTGTTAACGACTGCTTAAGAACATGAGCACGTGTTTATGTGCGTCACCTGGAGGGATCGGACACGATCTGGACAACGAGCCACCCCCTGGGCCCCCTGCTCCTCCTCACCCCTCCTCTGGCTGCAGCGGCCCACAACAGGAACAGCACGAACGAACCCGCATGCATGCCCCAGGCGGGGCCACGGCTGGGAAAGAGCACACTCGGGGGCCCTGGCGCTGGAGGAGGTCCGAAGCAGCGCACTCACAGGCAGTTATCTTGTATTTGGTTAACAAGCTCCATCCCTATTGTAAACGGGGCCTTTGGGTCGGGATGTCTGGCGCCGCTGCTACTGAATTTTTGCGACAGCAGCAGGGCAGACACGACAGCCCGGCACTAGAAACAGGGCCGCATGCTCTACGCAGGGGCCAGAGAAGCCCGAAGCCTGAGCTGTGAGCAGCGGCCGTGAGTGCCACCCCGGGCCTGGCCATGGGCTGGCCTCCCTTCTCTTCCTCTGCAGCCAGACTGCTGCGTGTTCACTGAGCAACCTCCTTCTGAGATGAGAAAGCACCGAGGAGCACAGGCTGAAAGAGAGGGTCGGCCGAGTCAGCTCAGGCCTACCACGGCCCGCGTTCTGCGCCCACAGTCCCAACGACATGCTCTCGTTTTCCAGTGATGCAGACCAGCAGGACCTGCGTGTCCCCTTCTCTACTCAGAGCAAACAGTTTTGGCCTCATCCCTCAAAACCCCTGAGGCTAGCTAGAGTGCACCTCAAGCTCCAGCAGCCGCAGACTGAAGGACCCCGTCTTCGGAAACAAGCAAGACTGAAGAATAGTCCACCACAGGCTTAAAGAAACACCATCAGGCAAGACCCTGCTCAGGCATGCTGGCTATGCTGCTGGAAAGGCTGACCTCCGAGCTGACCACAACTCGGATGAGGGTCAGCGCACTCGGTCTGGCCAGAGAAAGGAAGGGGGGAGGGCAGGAGCTGCGGGCGCCTGGCAGAGGGCCAATGCCTGTCTTCTGGCCAACGAAATTCGGAAACAAAGGCAAAAAAGGACCTGGCACGAAACGGAGACTCTAAAAATCAATGTGAACACATGGCACTTTCTAGGACTCAAATTGGACACAATTTCGTTTACTCGCAAATTCCTTAACAAGACGGCATTTTTCTAATTAAGTTCCCACGAAAGCATATATCCTCTGACGATCCTGAATAATTGTACCTCAGCAATACCATCCTGTCTTCAGAGCATGAGATCTGTCACGGCAGAGGTTCATGTTAAGAAAACCCAATTTACTCTCAATAATATGAATTTATTGAAGACATCAGATATGGTTCTTTGTAAACTGATCATTTGCAGGAATCTTTGACACATTAAAGTTCTCTGGGCAAAGGTCTGACCTACAAAAACTCCACTGTCAACTTGCCAGAACTCAGTCATTCTGTAAACAGGGCTGTTTATAACATTTTATGGCAGATCTGTCCCTTAAATACACAGGTGCAGGCTCGAGGGTTTGAACAATGGATAATTATCCCCCTTCCCCCCTGCCTCAGATGCTTCTGCTCCTAATTTAGAGACTTTGAGAGAAGGGTGACAGGTCAGTGCACACAGAGGTGGTTCCTACTTCCAGAAAGTGACCTTTTCATACACTCATCACACAGAGTACCCACACCGCCCTCCTAGGCCAGAGGCGGGCACATTAGCAGAGTCTACACCTGCGGAGGGGTTGTCCTTGCCAGCCGAGATGGCTGAGAGCGTGACATGGACAAACTGGCTCTGCTACACTTGCACACTTATGTTTATTGGTGCACTTTATTTCCTAATATACTAGTGTTTCCACCTTTTATATAAATGAGTGGAAGATTAAAAAGAGGAAACTGCCAACATTAGTAATGAGCAGGATTCTCATAAATGCAATTCTAGCTGCAACCAAGATGGAAACCATTAGATGTGCCAAAGGCAGCGATGTTTGAACCTCAACTAGAGGCTCGCTGGACAAATCCCACTCAACAGTAAGGGAGAAGAACAAAAGTAAAGAGTGCACACGCAATGCTGGAAAATCCTCAGCTATTTTATCTAAAAGGTAAACTGCAATTAGGAATTTTATGATTTTAAAAAAACTTTTTGGGAATGACAGCCCCTCTCCCTTGATCTCCAACAACAGACGGGTTAAGTTGTTCAGGGGGAGGCTGCCCCCCACCCCCCACCATGCTGTGTTTGGCTTTGCTGTCTTCTGAGTCTGGGCTGGCTGAAAGCCTGGCCCCCAAAGTCCACGGCCTGAATGAAAGCAGCACTAAGCCCCAAACAAAAGCTAGGCAACGCCCCCTGCTCCACCTTCCAGGAATGGAGGGAAGATTTATAAAAGCCAAATCTCCCGGCCTTCCTTTGTCAGGCACTTGCTTCCATCATTGAGGGGGAAGGGAGGGCTTCTGTTCAAAAGAAGAACAACTTCCCAATAGCTATAAATTCTTCATCTCCACAGAGGCCAGGCAGTTATTTGATGTAATCCTCAACAAGGTAAAGAGTAAAACGAAACACGAGAAAGATTACTTTTACTGAAAAATACCACTGCATTGGGAGATGAACCCCTGAGAAGCCTCCAGCACCCCCAGCCTTGAACAAAGCCCTCCTGCTGGGTGGGCTCGGGGCCCTTAGGAGTGGGCAGCCAGCATTGCCCAAATGCTCCATGAGTCTCCTAAGTCGTTGCTGGGAACACCATCCTTGTTTAGCCCCTGCTTCGTGTTCTCCATTTGGCACAAGTCCCCCAGGAGGGCCTGTGGCAGCCAGGATGGAGGGGAGGGCATCTGTGTAACCAGGCAACAGGTGGCCACTGAGCATCACATAAGACGCGGACTCCCCACCACATGGTCCCAGCTCCCACTGAGCTACCTATGGAGGTGAAAACAAGGCAGGAACCAAATCTGAGGAACCAGAACACTCCTGACATGTTACAAGTTCTGTACAAACACACCGTCCGTCTGTGTGTGAGGATTAAAACATGAACCTCAAATGGCCAAGGAATTCAATAAGGAAATAAAATGTACAACTGCCACGAAACAGGACTTCACATGTAACCAAAATTCATTTCCGTCCCTCATACCTGCAAAATAATTGCAAACTAAGATCTTATCACTTAAACATCTGTTTCAACAATCTACCAAGACAAAATGTCTACATAAGTAACATTAGATATTAACAATCAGTTTATCACAACCCTGGCAGCATGCAGTATCTGTTGAACACTTACAACGGCCAAGCTCTGGGTAAAATACTGTGGGTGAACTTTTATTTAATCTTGACAAGAATCCTTTGAATGAGATGATTGTTATGTACATTTTTATTGAGGTGAAGGAATTGTTACATGATTTGCCCTGAACCCAGAGCCAATCACGGTCAGGAATTAAACCCAAACAGTCGAATGAACCTGGATCCATGCTCTCAGTAGAAATAGGAAGATCCTGACATATATTAATATTCTACTATGACACCTATAAAACGCTTCCTACATTGACACTTCATGGCCCTTTAAATGCATACATTCATTTAAACACAACTAACTTCTATGAGGCAAGTATCACTCACCCCGTATTACAGATGAGGAAAATAAGGCCCAGAGAAGTTAAACCAATTTGTCTGAGGTCACACAGCTAGTGGGAGGCAGAGATAGGATATGAAGTCCAAGATCTGAACTCCTCTGCTATTGCCTCCAGAAAGTCTCCTTTAAAAAATATCCAACTAACCAAGCAGACTATGAATGTTGTTTTGGAACAAGAGTACCAGAAGACACTTTTCTTCTGAAGAACTGTTAAGCTTTCTCCCACAGACAAAAAGAATAATCTACAATGACTATGTTTCCTTCAAACTCTGGTCACATGGCATCCTAAGGCCAAAACTGGAGCAGGAATACTGTGCTGCTTCCTCTGTCCTATTCTTGACTTTAGTTTTTTCCTACTCTTTCATGTATTATTTCAAATAAGCCTCTTCAAACCCCTTGAGGAATAATGTGTACTATAAATAACATAAATTCAATTTAAGAACAATTTCCTAAAACATGGACAACATAAATCACATGTCATACAGACTTTGTTCTAAAAAATCTATCAGAAGAACACAGCTTTTAAGAGCTATCACTTCTAAAGTGTGCTTAGAATGCTCACATTTTCCAATAGATCCTCTTACACACCATATTATTTAAAGCATGTATAATGTGTGGTTTTGCTCTCCTTAAGGGGCTGGCCACGCAGGGAGGATAGTTATGTGCAGGACTCCATGCAAGGGGTCAGGGTTAAAGGGGGCATTTCCACAGAACAGCTTTTTTTTTTTTTTTTTTAATTTTATTTATTTGAGAGAGAGAGAGAAAGCATGAGTGGGGGGAAGGGCAGAGCAAGAGGGAGAAGCAGACTCCCTGTTGAGCGGAGAGCCCGGAGCGGGGCTCGATGCCAGGACCCTGAGATCACGACCTGAGCCAAAACCAAGAGCCAGATGCTTAACCGACTGAGTTGCCCAGACGCCCTTCCACAGAACCATTCTATACAAGTTCACATTCAGCCTAGAAGGAAGGAAGCAAGGAAGGAAGGATCCAAACGTTTCAATAAGAATTTGAAAGAAACAATTAGGACTTTTCTGTGGAAGTGCAGATGAACCACGTATAGTCCTTCGCGGAGTGAAAGAACGAACAGCAGTGTAGGTACAGATGCTCTAAGCTACCTAAATGCAGAGGAGTACAAGTTTCTAATGCTGAAAAGCAGAAGTTTGTTGCGGTTTTTTAATGAACAGTAAGGAACTACTCACAGGAAGGATGGACTCTCTGCACAGCAAAAGCAACATTTTACAAGCGACGAACAAACTTACGGTAAGTGGTCAAGCTTCCGGTTCATTTGCACCTGAGCTGCACTGTGTGGGTTTTCAGCACGTCCCACTCCCTGCCCCCCACCTGCAGGCACACACAGGTAGCTGATTTCTGCTATCCTATCAGCAGACAGGAATGGCTCTCCACAGTGTACCCATGCCAGGGGCAAACCCCAGGGGTCTGCCAGAGCAGGAAGAAGACAGGGTACAGACAAACCCAGCTCCCTTAGTTCTTACCCCCAAATCTCTACTTTAGGGTGGCCTTCATGCCCATCTCCCTCCTTCCAGAGCCTAGGTTAGCCCCTCCTCCAGGGTCCTACATTACCGGGCTTTGTCCTTCCCCTTAAAGGGTCCTAGCTTATCCCATCCCTCCCCCCCTCCCTTGAGGGTCCTGAGCTACTCCCTCTCCCATACCCTCCAGGATATTGATTACCACACTCATCCCGGGTTATTCCCTCCCCACACCCTCTAGGGTCCTGGGTTACCCCTCTGCCATGCTTTTAGGCCAAAAACTATCAAGAACTTCTACCTTCATTTGGACTGACAAAATCTGAATTTCCACTAATTTTATGCACTTTCTCAAACACTAGCAGAGAAAAGAATGCCTTGACAAGGATTTCCCCAACAACAGCTTGGTGAGATTCTGAGGACCTCCAAAAATGGAGTATCCTAGGTGTACAACAGCAAGTCACTTCGCTTTTCTAAGCAGGATACGTTTAGAGAAGTCCTTAACACAAACTCTCCACATGCCCCAACAAGCAATGGACAAACGCTTTTCCTTCCAGCCTCTCACCTGAAAATCTGCTCTGAGATGTCCATACATACAAGAATGCCAAACTCAATCCAGTAAGTTTTAAATTTACTTTTAGACTGTTACCAAGTGGTAGCCCTCCTCTCTCTAAAAACTGTCAAGTAAAATCTGAATGAACAAAGGGTCATTTTTTAATTAAGATTTTATTTATTATTTGTCAGAGAGAGAGAGAGCATGCGCACAAGCAGGGGGAGCAGCAGAGGCAGAGGGAGAAGGAGAGGCAGGCTCCTCGCTGAGCAGGGAGCCCGATGTGGGACTCTATCCCAGGACCCTGGGATCATGACCTGAGCCAAAGGCAGACACTTAACTGACTGAGCCACCCAGGCGTCCCACAAAAGGTCATTTTTAAACCAACAATAAGGCATCCTGTTCCCTGGGGTGTATGCACCTTATTCTGGGGCAGCCTTGAGTGTGATAAGCTCAGCCATCCATGGCCTGGGTCCACCTGTGATTCAGAGCTGAAGGTCACTCCACCTCTGGGAGGGCAGGCAGAGCCACAGAGTGGGAAATTAAAGCAGTTCCAGGGAGATAAGACGGCAGCTTTGAAAACATCAAGGACGCAGTACAACTCATTACCCAGCTTCGTGGTCCAGTAGGGAAATAGGTGTGAGTACTTCCTCCCCCTAAACCAGCCTGGAAACGCCCCAGCTGACAGGGCTAGACCTCAGGTTCAAGTTCCAGAGGCAGTCAGGTCCTACCCTGCCACTCCCCTGTTTGTGCACACACACACACACTCTCTCTCTGTGTCAAATAAATAAATAAAATCTTAAAAAAAAAAAAAAACACCATAGTATTTACAATGACTAAACTTCCTTAGAAAGTATTTACCAACAGTATTTTACCAACTGAAATAGCCTGAGCAACAGAAGAGAACACTTGACAGGAAGGATTTCAGCCAGACTTCTAACTTCCCCTGACAGGGCATCCCCTTGCAGAAATCAAGGAAGGGGAGCCCAGGGAGCAGTCTGTTGATGGGCACGGAGCCCTGGGCCTCAGGCCTGTGGAAAGGCCAGCTAGAAAGCAGTGGGAAGGGTTTCCAGTGTGAGGGCACAGCACATGTGGGGTGAGCAGTCGAGCCGGTGGTGCGGGAGGGGGACATTAGGACGTTATGGACACAGGGATGGGCTGGCACCCACGCTCTGGGCTACCAGTCACGCCCACGCCACGTCTGGTGGCTACTAGCTGTCTTCCCCAAGATGCGAGCCAGCAGCTAGCTCCACCCTCAGCACACGTGCAGCGCCGACTCTGGAAAGAGTTTGTTTTTTTTTAAGATTTTTTTTTAAAGATTTTATTTATTTATTTGAGAGAGAGAATGAGATAGAGAGAGAGAGCATGAGACAGGGGAGGGTCAGAGGGAGAAGCAGACTCCCTGCCGAGCAGGGAGCCCGATGCGGGACTCGATCCAGGGACTCCAGGATCATGACCTGAGCTGAAGGCAGTCGCTTAACCAACTGAGCCACCCAGGCGCCCCCTGACAAGAGTTTCTAAGCCAGCCTGGAATCCAGCAGGACACGACCTGTGCAATGACAGACACAAAGAAACCGCCAGACTGGGGCCTTATGAGCAACAGGATCCTTCCCTCTCCCACTCCAACAACGAACTGTCTCCCAAATTATTCTGCAAGGTTAATGTCACCTACCCTAAAACCATATGGCCTTGTTTTCTATAAACCAGCTTGTGCACTGAGCCAACACCCAAGTGACAAGCACCAGTTAAGGCCAGTGGCTCGTGGCTAGCAGGCTGGAGAGCACAGAGTGCACTTCCAACACCACAGAAAGTCCTGCGGGACAACAGTTGCCATTCACACAGGGGAACACAAGAGACCGGGAAGTGTCTGCCCTCTTCAAGCCCACAATCTAGGGAAAACAACCTTTGATCAAATGCACAACATCAACAACCAAATGTATAAATGGTTAACTGCAAAGTGACCCAGCGGAGTCAGGGGTGGGGAAGGCTCTGCGGCAAGACAGGCACGTTTGCACATAAAATGACAAAGGCTGAAATAGAAGGGCCTCTGTTTCCCTACAAAGTAAGAGGCATTCTGACCCAAAACTCAGACAGCAGGCTCACAGGCTCGAGCGTTGCCTGCGGCTGGGAAACGCAGCTCCTCTGACAATTTGCACCAGCATGAGGTCACCAGTCAGGCATCTCCAACCATTTCAGTTTGGGCTAATTTACAACAAACACAGATATGGAAACAGTAACTCAGTTAGGTTGGGACTTCGTGGGAGCCAGCACAATTACTTGTCACGACTGAGGAATGCCTGAAACAGAGAGAACACAAGCATCTGAAGGGTTCCTGTCATGTTGGGTCATGTTCCAGGCTGCCCCGGAAGCAAGCACAGGCCGGAGATTGTCTGGCCATGTCTGTGAACATCACGGAGCAGAGGCTCAGCCCCACACCAGCAGCTCCCTCCTCAGTGCCTCCGTGTTCTCTGACGGGCCCCACCACCTCTCCACGGAGGGCAGGTGCGAAAGAGCTACCAGACTCCAGAGCAGGTTTTCAGGGGCTGGACTCTAAACATCAACCAGACATGAGAACCAAATGGGCCCAGATGCGGGTGAAAGGGAAACTTACATACATGGAAGCTCTCTGTTCTTAAAACCAGTAGACGTCCTGTAAGTTTTCTAAAAGCTGTAGGTTTGCGGCAATAAACCCCCAAATTAAAGTTACTATTTTAGATGAGTGTCTTTAAGATCTATTATACTTTCAACCTAAGAGAGGAACCACCCCTTTTGTGATGACATCTGGTGACTCCAGGTCATCAGCAGGGAGACGCCCAGGGTACAGAAGGCACATGGCTGTCCCTACTCCCACCCACCCCACAGGGACTGGCCCGAGTGACCAGGGAACCTCCACAGGGCTGCTGTTCCCTGGGCTCTCCCCTTTCCGGCTGTCAGCTGTCATCACGGACGACCTGTGGCTTCTAATCAGCAACAGGCACGAAAACGACACTTCTGCAATATAAAGGAGATACACAAGGCACGCAAGGGCCTCTCCCGGCAAAAAAGCGGGGGAGGATTTTGTGCACAGATTTAGCTCCCCCACTTCTGGAATGTGGCCATGAGCTCAGAGAAGGGCAGGTAATTGCCATGTACCAACAGGGCAGCCTCGCTGCACAGAGAAAGGATGGGAAGGTGAGCCAAACACAGACCAAGGAGACCCTGCCCGGTTACCGCATCAGCGGGTATTTTAAAGCCCAGCTGGCCATCACTAAACATATACTGAGCAGACCCGTATTAACTTCTACAAAGGTTCAAAAAGAAATACCGAACTGCTTTATCCATATGCTTCCAGGTATTCTGTCATCTTTCCACACCCCTGACAAGACCGCTTGCGGGATCCCACCCTCAAGCTGTGGCTGGAGACCAACAAGCTCCATTCTAGAGCGCTTGAGACACAAAGCACCACTGACCACACTCAGGAATGAGGACCAAACAAAACCACGAAGTGAAACAACTGCCTTTACTTCCAAGGTCCCCAGCAAACAGAAACAGTGCCCACGGTGGGGCAGTCCTCACAGGGATTCCGACCTTCTGGCTCAGCACAAAGCCAAGTCATGTGCTGACCCGGCGGGTGCCTCACTCCTAGGCACAACACAGCGTGGCTGTGGAGGGACACTTCGCTTTTGCCACATTACAGAGCAGCCTAAACGGGTGGAGGAAAGGCTCCAAGGAATACAGGACACTATTTAAATCTGTAACGTTTAGTCCAAGCATAATCAAACCCTATCTGGGTCCTGCCTTCTCCCCGGACCCAGGGCCCACGCCACCTCCTCCTGAGGTACCACGGACTAGCTTTGTAAGCCACGCCCGAGGCAGCAGCCCCAGAGAGAGGGCACCAGGAGGCTCGGAAGTGCAGACCTGTACTCCCTGCTGGGCAACTGAGGCTCTTCCCGAGTGTGAGTTAGCTGATCAACGCTACACACTAGCATTTGGCTGGTTAAATAATTCAGAAGCATTCGGAAATACCTCTGTGCAGGTAGAAACTGAACTCAGACACAGGCATACCTTGTTTTAGGGTACTAACTTTAGTGCACTTCACAGATACTGTGTTTTTTACAAATTAAAAGTCTGTGGCAACCTTTCAATTCCAATAGCGGTTGCTTACTCCGTGTCTTTGTGTCACGTTTTGGTAATTCTTGCAATATTTAAACTTTTTCATTACTATATTTGTTATGATGATCTCTGATCAGTGATTATGACTCACTGAAAGCTTAGATGACAGTTTCTTTTTTTACAAAAATTTTTTAATTAAGGTATGTATATTTTTTAAAGACGTAATGCTACTATACACACTTAGCAGGCTACAGTGTAGGGCGAACATTTATATGGACTGGGAGACCCAAAAATTCATTTGACTCACTTTATTGTGTTATTTGCTTTATTGTGCTGGTCTGGAGCTGAACCTGTAATATCTCCAAGGTATGCCACAAAACACAGCCTGGAAATGCATTTTAACACTCTTGGTTACACCTATTCAATAGCAACTCATCACCTGAAGTCTTGTCTTTTGAATCCCAAAATAGTCAAGTGGAAAATTTCAAAGCAGCATTATCTGTATTAATCTGACAAGTAACCAACTCAGATCTTCATTACAATGTACTCACCTCAGGCTTCCCTCCCACACTGCAGTTAAACATGCATACCCCACAACAGTGAAAAGGGATTTCGTAGCTTGTAGTCAGGATTTTAAGTGTGCCCCCACCCCGAGGCTGGAGTCCTGCTCTCATTCTGCAAGGCTGGCTGCAGCCTTCCTTGCCCAGTACCTTTGATTTATCTGAATACGAGGCTGGAAGTTCCCACTCTGCTCAGACTGCATCGTTCATAGAAGATCAGGTTGGTTCGGATACGGAAGACTCCACCAAGCAAAAACTACCATCTTATTTCGGTATTTCTAGCTGAGATTCATCAGATGTTGCAGGAACTGCTAGTCTAATTCAAAATGATTTTATTTGCTTCAAGAAAAGTTTTTACTACTCATTTGGTAAGTTTTAAAAGCTCTACACTTCAAATGCCTTGGGATAAAATAATAGGACTACGGGGGCGCCTGGGTGGCTCAGTTGGTTGGACGACTGCCTTCGGCTTGGGTCGTGGTCCTGGAGTCCCGGGATCGAGTCCCGCATCAGGCTCCCCGCTCAGCGGGGAGCCTGCCTCTCCCTCTGACCCTACCCCCCCCCCCATGCTCTCTGTCTCTCATTCTCTCTCTCTCAAATAAATAAATAAAATCTTTAAAAAATAATAATAATAATAGGACTACGTGCATCCCAAGTCATTTTTTAAAACAATTTAGGCCAAAATGGGAGCTAAACCATCAAGAAAGCCGGCCCAGACCACAAGCAGGGGAACCATAATTACCTGTTTCTCCCCACAGCGCATCAGTGCCATTGACATCTATTTCGTGTTCCTTCTCCAGCCCCAGCAAGCACTGGACCACCTGTCAGAAGTGGCAAGGTGACTTAATGAGTTCTCAGAGCCATATGTGCTTATTATATCCCATGTATTAAAGGAGAGAGGGTGTTGTTTTTGTAACCATGATTATCTCATGCTGCGCAAGGAGACAAAATATAATGAAAACTGTTTTCAAGCATAATTCATATGCTATTCACATTTTCACTTTGAGAAGAATTAAAAAAAAAAAAACTCAGTAAATTTCAGCAACATTGTTCAGGATGACTAGGTACTCAGAATTCTAATGAATTCCAACATGACCCAAATATGCCAGCCTAATCAACAAAGGACACGGGAGATCATACAAAGTGCAGTTTCTGCATAAATCGCCAGGAGATGGCGAATCTGTTTTTTTCACAAAGACAGGAAACAAAGCAAGATATACCCTTTCAATAAAATAAAATAAATAGTATCATCCAGATGATTTTTCTACTGACAATATTCTTCTCCTTTTCCCTAGTTCGTTTCCCTTCTCCCTTATCAAACAGCGCTTTGGATCACAAGTACGGAGGCAGGAGTGCTGGCTCGTGGGGAAACGGCAGCATGTGAGCCCCAAGCCAGTGTTCACCCTGAGCAACAGCACCGGGAGTAGATCATCACGAGGCCCTATTTCCCTTCTCCCAATCCACACCCTTTGTGGTAGGCTGCATCATGGCCTCAAATATGTCCACATCCTCATCCTGGAAACCTGTGAATGTTACCTTATAAGACAAGAGGGAATCTGCAGATGTGATTATGAATCTTGACATGAGATGATTATCCTGAATTATCCAGGTGTACAGCTCACATACACCTGACATAATCACACTCCTCAAAAGAGGGACGGGAGGAACCAAGGTCAGAGGAAGGAGTTGGGATGAGAGAAGCATAAGTTAGAGTTACACACTTTGAATACAGAGGAAGGGGCCACTATCTAAGGAATACAAGGCTTCTAGAAGCTCTAAAAAAGCAAGGAAATGTTCTCCTCTAGATCCTCCAGAAGGAACACTGGCTTTCTGACAGCTGAATTTCAGCCTTCGGACCTCCAGAACTGTAAGAGAATAGGCGTGTGTTATTTGAAGCCACTGCAGTTTGAGGTCACTTGTTCCAACAGCATTAGCAAAGGAATACACCCTTCAAGTCTTCTGGTGAAGGAGCCCTGCCCCCTTCCAGGAGACAGATTAGGGCCCCAAGGAGGCTGCTTCTGCACAGCCTTTCTCCCAACCAGCTCTGAAACAAGTTGAGTGTAATGGGAGTTGAGATAAAGGTCACATCTATACGTGGCATTCACTGTCCTTCCTATGATGATTTTTCACACTCTGTGTTCCCACACAGATTTAGGGAGCACTTTAAAAAAGGAAAAACATCTCCATTTGCAGATTTGTCTATTTAACGTGCTCTCTGTGCATCTACGTATATGGCTAATTAAAAAACACATTTACAGTTTTATTTTAAAGGAATAATAATACACCCATTACATAGTAACATTTAACATACTGCTATGAAACATGTATTTTTGAAATGAAATTACTACTCTTTCCAAAGCTAAAACATATAGGTAAGTTGGTTGGCATTGTTTCATATTGTTGTAAATCTTTTTTACATGTCTTAACAGAAGACAGCTATATTCTCTTGTATTTCTGCACTTGTTGCAATATATTGTGCTGGCTTAAGCACACTGTCCACGTGTACTTTTAATGTGTTAAATGCCACAATTAAGCCAGCTTTCGGTGCATATGCATGCACACACGTGTGCACATGGGTGTGTATGTACATGTCCATGTGTCTCCCATTGTGTCTTAAATGCCAAAAAGTCAGCCAGCCAGCTGGCTTTGCACCCAAATTCACTATAAAATCATTGTGGGTTAGAATCTTACCAAATACTGGCAACTCTAATTGCTTGAAAGTAATAGAGTGAGAAACAGGTGGAAGAGAACAGATAAAATGTTATTAAGTTCCCAGACCCATGCGTCAGGAGATGACAATTAAATCCTCAAACTGAGAAATACCGACACCTACCAAAAATAAGTGCTCTATTTAACTACTACGTGAAGCTTTCCTTCAGTGCAGGAACTGTGAATGACAAGCATTCTTACATGCTACCAGAACTTTCAAGTCCTATTTTTAAAAATGCTTCAAATACTCACTAACAACTTTAGAATTAGCATTCCACGTGATTATTTTTAAAAGATCACAAGGACAAAAGAATGAATCAAAGAGAAAAAAATCTGAAGACAGCCGGGCTGGAGGGTAAACGTACAACAGACGAGGAACTGGGACACTGCCAAAAAGGAACAGAGAAAGCATAGCACGACTGGGTGGGGGAGGGGGAGCAGTGCGTGAGTGCGCATGCGCACCGAGACCCTGGACTCTGTTCTCTCCCAGGGTGGGTGGGACGCCAGCAGAAGGTCTGTGCACGTGGGTCAAACCAATTGCCATTTCTTGAAATCCTCATTTTCTTTCATATGTGCATCACAGTCTAGCAACTAAGATGACTGGAAAAAGCACCTGACCCACACTGGGGTGAGGCTTAGAGTTTCCCATGAGGGACCTCGTAGCGCGGGACTCACCGAGCTATGGCCCATGCTGGAGGCCGCCGTCAGCGCCTGCTGCAGGGCTTGGCTCTTCCTCAGTGCGCCCGGCTGGGGAGGGCCTGCCGACCACTCACAGGTCAGCAGGTACCGGAGAATGTCACCGTGGCCCCTCAGTGCGCTGTGCACCAGTGCACACTGGCCTTTCTTATCCAAGTGGTCCACCTGGGGGGCAGGAGAAGGTCACGGTTTAGTATCACCTCCCCTCGGAGAAAACGGGTGCACCCCAAATGAAGTGCACAAACCACATCCCACTGCAGATCCTTGTGGGGTTCGTTCGCATTCCAATGCAACTTTCTCTGGAGCACTGAATCTCCATTTGAATGATTTCCTAGTAGTGAATGGACTCCAGGCCAGAGGGACCCTTTGTAGGTCTAGCAATCACAGGGCACCTTCAATTCCTGTCTCTCCAGCAAATGACTTAGAGCTCCAACTTCTCTGGGAGACGTGGGAGGCACAGACCAAAACCTCAGCCAAAGCCGTAGGCTTCCCAATGCTGGTTGCCATGAGTGGAACACACTAAATCTGCTGTGACAAGCTGGGATTTGGGGAAATAAAGCAGTTCAGCCACTGAACCAGGAGAGCCAGAAAAAGGCAGGGATCTAGAAAAATCTAGCTATGAACAGGGAAGAGCAGGAAAGGACCCTGAGGGCTATGTAACTAGGGAAGGAGGCCATGTACAGTCAGGTGAGCTAGGACATGTTAGCATGTAAAGTGGGGCCTCAAAGCCTGGAAGGCCAGCTCGCCACATGGCTAGTGTCTAAGTGCGGCTTACCTCCTAAAGGTCCAAGAGGCAGCAGACAATGTGCCTTGCCCTGTCTAATCCCAGAAATACTGGACTGGTAGAGGAGCTCAGGGTCCACCCTCACCGCCTTGCAGATTCTGGGGACACTCTGCACCCCCACCCAAAAGCTCTGCAGGAGCCACCTGCATGACACTCAGCCTCCTCCCACAGCGCTTTCAGCTATGATGGGAGGGGGCCGGCCAGCCTCGGAATAAAGAAACCACAATTTAAGATGTAGACATGAAGGCATGGAGACATGCACAAAGGCACCCACTGGGAAGGCTTAACTGCAACACTGTCCTTCTTCGGTGAGCTAAAGTTCATTCGTCCGAAACGTATTTTTGAGGGAAAAAACAAAAAGGCTCCCATAGTTACTATAGCCTAATTAATGTCTTTGTTGAAACTTTAATATCCTATTTAACCATAAAGACAAACACCAGCGATTTATTTCTATTGCACATCCCCTCTCTCCCAACAAAATGCTTATAGTAAACCTAAACAGAGTCTACTGTGAGCTTGGCACTGTTCTCATTTAATCTCTTAACATTAATGGTCCTAGAGTAACTTGTTTAATAACACAGTTACATTTATTTAATGCTCACACAGCAGCCCTGTGGTAGATACTGTTGTCAGACCCATTTTACAGATGAGAAGCCTGAGGCACGCAGGCTCCACAGTGTGCCCTGTATCCTAGCTGGCAGGTGGAGAAATGAGGATTCTGGGCTGTCCAGCTCCCGTGTCATGCGCTCAAGCATGCTCAAGCACGTGGCTTCTAAGATCCATAGGACTCAATTTATTATTTAAAAAAAGAAACACGAGGGGTGCCTGGGTGGCTCAGTCGGTGAAGCGTCTGCCTTTGGCTCAGGTCATGATCCCAGGGTCCTGGAATCAAGCCCTGTGTCAGGCTCCCTGCTCCGTGGGGAGCCTGCTTCTCCCTCTCCCTCAGCCCCTCCCCCTACTCATGTTTCTCTCTCTCTTTGACAAATAAAATCTTAAAAAAAAAATTGAGAGAGAGAGAGACATGGAATGAAATGGGATAGGCAGAAGAAAGGAAAAACATCAAACATCTAAAATCTTTTCAACCAATCCAGTGCTGTATTAAAATCTGTGATTGAGCTCTAGGTCACCATTTCCAGGCTTTTGAAAGGATGACCCCCCACTCATGCTGCCAGTGGCCATGGGTGTCCTTGGTATTCTGCCTCCCCTTGGGCAGTACAAAGCAGAGTTAAGAGCAGATGAGCAACACACAGGACCCTCTCCCTTCCCTAGGCTGTGGAGGTGAGCACCACCATTGGGCACTGCCTGACACAGGCAGCTCACCCTTTCTGTTTGTGTGGCAATTTCTATTTGTTGCAATTCGACAAAGTAGAGAGGCTGGCCCAGCTGACAATAATTCTAGCAGGGCTCTGAAGACACTCCCCCCACTGCCACCCACTGGGGAATGCCACCGGCTTACCCTGGCCCCCTTCTTGGCCAGCAGACACACCAGCTTCATATGGCCAGCAGCGGCAGCATAGCAGAGGGCGGTCATGCCATTCTCAGACATTCCCTCCAGGCAGGCGCCAAATTCCAGGAGCAGAGTGACCACTTCCTCGTGGCCGAGGTGGGACTGGACGCACAGGATTGGGGCATTATTTAACACTTCTGTCCTGTAGTTCACGTTGGC
Organism: Neomonachus schauinslandi; assembly: GCF_002201575.2. Classification (NCBI taxonomy): domain Eukaryota; kingdom Metazoa; phylum Chordata; class Mammalia; order Carnivora; family Phocidae; genus Neomonachus; species Neomonachus schauinslandi. The sequence continues at coordinate 121,912,654 of NC_058405.1, read as the reverse complement.
CCCTCCCAAAATCAGGAGCCGGCTCACCTGTTGAATAATGTCCCCCAACAAGATTAATTTCTCACGTAAATGTCGGTCACAACAGCGTTTGCGGAGAGGGGCAGCATCCTTACTTTAATCCGGGGTTCTCAAGCTAGAGTGTGCAACAGTATGACCTGGGAATACACTGACCATGTACTTTCTTGGTGGTGGAAATCTAAAGTGGTAGCTGCTCTGGAAAACCGTGCGGAGTTTCCTCAGGATGTAGCAATCCCATATGTTCTGGGAGCATATGCAATGGAAGGGAAATCAGGATCTCAGAGATACCTGCACGCCCGTGTTCATGGCGGCACCAGTCACAGTAGCCAAGAGAAGGAAACTAACTAAAATGTCTGCGGACTCATGAATGGAGAAACAGAAGTGGATGGAGTATTTTCCAGCCTCTAAAAGGAAGGCAGTCCTGTCACACGCTGCACCATGGATGAACCTTGAGGACATGATGCTAAGTAAAAAACAAGCCAGTCACAAAAAGACAAACACTGTATGACCCCTTACATGGGCTACCTAGAGAAGTCAAATCCAGAGAGACAGAAGTAGAATGGTGGTTACCTGGGGGTGAGAGGAGGGGAAAATGAGTTGTTTAATGAGCACAGCATTTTAGTTTTGGAGATCTATTACACAGTAATAGGGGTATACTTAACACTACTGATTTCTGCACTTACAAATAGTTACGATGCTAAATTTTATGGTTTTTTTTAAACCAAAATTAAAAATAAAAAAACCACAAAAACCTTTTATTTAAAAAAGACACTTAAAATGCACATCCTCAGGCCCCACCCCCAGATTTCTGATTCGTTAGGTCTGGAGGAGGGTTGAGACTGTGCATTTTTAATGATTTCCCAGATGGTATGGATGCTGTTGGTTGGCAGACCACACTTTGAAAAATCACTGTTTAAATAAAAACAGAACATTCACTTTTCTGGCAAATAATCATCACAGGATTAAATAATTAACAGTGACCTAGTAAAGCCAAAAGTAAAGGTAAATACTCTTTTCTTTACAAAGAAGCGTCCCTGAAAGTAGAACATGTTAAAATGTTCATGTGCCTCTGGGATTATCAGCAGCACAAGACTCCAGAAAACAACCCGCTTTTTCTACTAATTACTACATCCACCACCCACTAAACTTGCTTTGTGACTTTTAGAAAATTACTCAATCTCTCTTGCTTCAAGTGCCTCCTAAGACAACAACAGTATGCCATCCCATTCTACCCAACAGGTACTCTGTTAACGATGTTGGAAGGTGTACTTTTAGTACTTTCTTGCTGGATTCCTTACAAGACTTGATTTGGAAGGTATGTGCTTGGAGGCAGAGCTTTCCTAAAGATATCTGTCATCAACTCACACTTCATCTGCTTCTTGGGAAAAACATTTCCTTCGTTGGTGTAATGCTGCTGGTATTTTTACCACTTAACCCCCAATCGGTTTGTGGCTCTTCCCCTAGCCCACAGTTCTTAACCCCGCTGCACACGGAACCCCCCTGGGAGCTTCAAAGTTTCCAATGCTGGAGGCCCACCCTTGGAGATTCTGACTTGGCCCTGGTACCAGGAGCTCCCAAGGGAATCTAGTTGGCACCCGGGGCTGTAAACACAGCAGGTGATAAATAAATGTAGCGGCAAAGCACGGGCTTGCTCAGAGCCAGGCACCCTAGCAGCTGTGTGATTTGGGGCATGATACCAAGTGCCCCCAGCCTTAGTGTCCTCATCTGAAAAACGGACAGAAGAGTTCCACTTCGAGTTGTTGTGAAGATTAAAAATGAACATGCCTCACACACATACAGCTCTTGGCACAGCCCTCAGCATCCTATAAGCGCTAAATAAATACGAATTGCTACTGTCCATCACCTTCCGCAGACTCTTTAGAAGGGCCAAGACCCCAGGTCCCTGACCCCTGGAAGGCACAGAAGGGGAGCCTGCCAGGTGCCTGGCACCCCAGAGGTCTACCTATCCCCAACCCCCTCCCCACCACCACTGTCACTAGCACAGAGTAGCAGGGAGACCTCCTGCTTATTTGAGGGGAGATGTGGGCACCTCCTATAACAGCCACCAAAAGGCACATCCAGAAGTTCTCAGGTGCCTACAGCCGAGTCGCAGTTCCCTGAAAGTAAGCAAAATTAATAAAAAGAACTCACTTGACCACTGTTAAAAAGAAAACCACCAGCCCAAAATGGCGTTACTTGGGCCATGCCAAATGACCAAACCGGGGCTTAATACCTAACCTGGTTATAGTTTCAACCTCCTCCAGAAACGTAAGTTTTAACCCGTCAATCTGGAATTTTCTGATCTGCACCAATGAGGTAATCCGTCACATGGGCCTTCTCTACCAGCCATAGGAAGATGAGAGAATCTGCATGAGACCCCCTGCCCTTTCCCCTAAGGCAAGTTGACCTAGCCTGGAACAATCGTTTCTTTACTTTTGCTTATAACTTTCTTCCCCCACTCTCCATCCTATAAAAACCTTCCATTTTGTACAACTCCTCCGGGTGCCACTCTGCTTGCGAGGTGGGATGCTGCCCTACTCATGAGTCCCTTAATAAAGGCAATTAGATCTTCAAATTTACTTTGGTTGAATTTTGTTTTTTTAGTATCACACAGTAGATGCCAAATGTTCTTCCAAAAGTGGTAACATGTTGATGAGGTTTCTGATCACTATGAGACAGACTCTTTTGTTACCTCCAATCTGACAGGTGAGAAAACAAGAGGCTCACAGGGGAAAGGCACAGATCAGCTCTGGGCACAATGCTAATTACTGTCGTGGTCTAATGGCTGTAGCGGTTCTAGCTAAGATTACTCTGCATTCAAGGAAGGTGTTTCATGGTTCATCCTATACATTTATTCCTAACTACATGGAAATTTCCTGATCCTCGCTGCCACATAAGCTCTCCCTGGATAACATCTGGAAATGGCAATATTATCTATAAACGTCTGGTTTAATGAATCCAAGAAAATAAAAAAAGGGGGCTGAAGGAGACAGGCAAAGCAATGAGATCATGAAAAACCAGAAGCAGCACTGGAGTCCCAGTTTTCCAAGTACCCCACAGGTTCACACCAACACAACCGCTTTAAATGTGTTCTGCCCGACTGTCATGCAGAATATGACCGGATCCTTTCCATCAAAGGAAGTCAGGCCAAAGTCCACGTCTAATTCCTGTCTCCTCTCCTCTCCTCTGCCTTCCGCTGGAAGAATCACAGCCTCAGTTCTCCCAGTTCACAGCCTTGGGAAGCTCATGGCTGGCTGCCACTCTGATGGGACTGTGTGAGGAAAAGAACCGGCTGGGCAGGAGCCTAGAGGCACTGGCAGCCAGGACCCCAGTGGGCCGGCATGACCCCAGCCTGCAAGGGGAGACTACCCTGTTAGAAATCACTGGCATGCCAGTAAAATTAAAATTCATCTACCAAGTAATCATTCTGGAGCAAGTCACTTTAATTTACCAAAGTGGCAAACTGCAATTATTGCTCAAAATGACATTCATTCCTGTATGACAACATTTAATACTCTCTAAAAAAAGTTCCTTAATTGCATGCATAATTTTAAATTACTGTAATTTGTTCAAGATTCTGTGAAAACCCTTTTTCCTTGAAACATAAAAGAAACAGAGGATAATGGAAAGCCTTAAAATTCTATAACCAAGTTATAGAATTCTGAGCATTGTGTAGATGTAGGTGACACTAGAGTTCCATAAAACAAAGATAAATAACTCTTAAAATTGCGAGAATGTTGAAAAGGAAAGTATGATCTCAGGAGGGTCAAGCTCATTACATTCTTACACTGTACCTTTTAATTTACTGTCTTAAGAACTCGTACACAACAGGGTATACTTCCCATTTACTTTTCTCCACATTAAAAGAGTAACTTTTGTGCCCATAATTCATTCAAGTAGTGGAAACAGATATTGCCATTTTATTTTTCTTCCTCATCATTACAGAATTTTACTAATTATGGAGAAGCCAAAAGATACACTTTTAGCTAAAAGGAAAGATGAAACAATGTTATCAGAGTAACCTCAACTCTCATTTCTATAAAATCTAAGTAAAACAAAAATTCTTAATATGACTTTCTTCACTATGTGAAATCTAAACTCAGCCCTGTCCTCCACCTTTCTTTTAGAGTAACTCCATCCAGAAAGGAAGAGCTCCCTGTGATCAGTAGGAGCTAGTTCTCCTTAACTACAAACACTGGCATCCTGATCCATCCGGCTTGTACAACGTTCATGTGGGTTCAGCCGGGGACACAGCATTCACACCTATGTCTGTTAAATGAGGGAGCAGGGCAGAGCACAGGGTTCTTGTGAGGGGCTCTCCAGGGGTGCTTCGCTGTCAGGTGACCAGCCAAGAGGGGAGTCCGGCTGAAATCCAAGGTGCCCTGGGCTCATCAAGCCTGGAACCCTGACAGTGGGCTGAGGCTGCCTGAACGAGGCAGTGCTTATCTTCGCAAAGCCCCGGTTTGCATCCATCCAGGAGCAGTGGCCTTTTTCTACCCAACACCAGGGCACTGCACGGGCATCAGGGCTCCAGGGGAGCTGCCCCAGACTTGGAGCGCTGCCACATCCTTCCTGATACCTGGGCGCCTCTCGGTCTGCTCATTCTACCCTCTCCCAAGTACCAGGAAGGCAGAGGAAGAAGCACGGGGGGCAGAACTCTATCTACCAGGGAAGCGTTCTGCAAGGTCCATACTCAGACACACAGCTAAGGTGCAGGTGCTGAGGGTGGGGTTTGCAGACAAGGTGGGAGGAGAGGGGCAGGAGTCCCCCCAGGAGTGTCCCCAGGGAGGAACTGAAGGGAAGAAAAGGGAGGGGGGATGCCCAGAAACCTCCAGGGCTTCGCATGTCCTTCCCCACATGACCACTTACTTACACTGGCCCTTCATGCTACTGAGAAGGTAACAGGCAGGACTGTGTTCATGGAGGTGTTGGAACAGGAGGACCTGGCTCCTTGAGAAACTGCCTCAGGGGTTCTGCATGCAGCAGGGCATGTCAGGGCCTGGGGCTGAAAGGCCTGGAGTCTAGCTGACATGTCCAGTGGAAGACATTTATGATCTTTTTACTTTGCACTGGACAAGATTGTTGTAAGCTGCTGTAATGTAAACCAGTCATTCCCACACTCTTTGGGAGTTGGCCCTTCTTTGTTGCCGTAACAGACACTTGGCCCTCATGTGTTTTAGATTCTCAGACTGGGTTAAAGGAGGAAGGAAAATCTACTCTAAAAAGCACAGCAGAATACTGTCACATGACAGCCAGTGATCAAGAGTGAGGACGCCTCCGGGCCCAGCAGTGGGCCGACCCCTGCTACACGTCCCATGGTCACAGACACACGTGTACATGCCACTTCTAGAACAGTTGTCTCTGTGTACCCATCGCTTTGTTGTCGCTCATCAATGCTTAATTTCCTATGAACCATAAAGAGATAGTCCAGATTAGAAACCCAGGACACTTTAAAAATCCATTTTCCCTGGGAATCTCCCTTTAACCTTTGGTTTCCTTTGTGAATTGCTTCCTCAGCACATCCGCTCTGAAAGTGTCACCACGTGCTCACACAGCAGCCCACATTTTCCTGCCCAAGCAAAAGCTAAACTTCTGGAAGAGAACCAGTCATAGGGCACTCAAGCCTGTGTGAATCAGGGGAAAAAGCATCATTAGCAGCTCCGGCAGCTCCTCTGGCCACTGTCCAGGGCAGGGAAAGGCGGAACGGCTGGAGGAATGGTGGCAGGGGCTGGGGGCTCTGGCTCTCCATGCAGAGTGTTGCTCACCTTCACGTTGGGAGTGTAGAGGTTCCTGAGAGAGGCCAGGGCAGCAGACAGCCCCTCGGTGCTGTACCCGATCCACAGGGCCTGGAGGTGGCTCGAAGAGATTCCCGTCTTCTTACTGAGGCCCTGGAAGCAATCAGAGACAAATGGGTGTCCATATCTCCTATCCCAGCCACATCAGGCTGCAATGGGGTATGCCTGGGAGGGTGCAGCTGGGCACTAACACAAGGACACCAGGACCTAGGAGTCTGACTTCCCTCCCTAAAACCGAGAGTCAAGGAATACGCCTGCCCTTGCTACATACACTACACCGAAGGAGAAACTTTTTTTTTTTTTTTTTAAAGATTTTATTTATTTATTTGACAGAGACAGTGAGAGAGGGAACACAAGCAGGGGGAGTGGGAGAGGGAGAAGCAGGCTTCCCGCCGAGCAGGGAGCCCGATGCGGGGCTCGATCCCAGGACCCTGGGATCATGACCTGAGCTGAAGGCAGACGCCTAATGACTGAGCCACCCAGGCGTCCCGAGAAAGTTTCTTTTTATACAAGTTCTCCAATCATTTCATAAAGGAAGGATAAAAATTGGACTATCACCATTCTGTAACCCTTCATGAAGAGTCCAGGCAGAGATCAGTAGTTACTGGTAACATCGCACTAAGAGAAGCAAGCACAAATTCTGTACCTCCTGATGCGAGAGACTTAAACTCTAAAGAAACTGTGACACTCTGCCCACCCCCCAAAAAAGCAACAATCAAACCTGAACCTGATTAAGCCTCTAGATATAACTACCAAATGATAGGAAATCCAGAGGAAAGAGAACATGTTAAACTAGACCATGAGAAATAGGGACACAATCGGAAAATCCAGGGAGTGCAAAACCCCACAGGTCATGTAGCTCAGGCTCTTCAACAACTAAATACCCAAGAAACAAAAGGGAATGAATGAAGTGGAATCTTTAGGTGAAAAGGAACTTTTAAAAGAGACTCAAAGGGGGAAAAACAAATGGTGCTCATGGAAAGCTCTGCAAGGGTTGATAAAGCTGTTGAAAATCTCCAAAACCCATCAAAATGACGATGAAACTCTTCCTGGCAGCGGTGTGTCTCACCTTGAAAATGTGTGCCTTCAGTATGTGATGGCCAAGCTCCATGGTCTGCTGGCGGTTCAGCTTACCCTCTTGTCGAGAGAACATGAAGGCCAGGAGAGCGTGCCCATTCCTAGGACAAGAAACACAAAGGCTGGGAACAAAGACCCCGTTCCACGAACTGTAGGCTCTCAGGTGTGAACATCTCCACACAACTCTGAACTGTTCTCCTGGTGCTTCAGCATCACCATACAAAATAGGTGAAAAGTTGCCTCTTTAAAAAGATGGCCAATGCTGTTTATTTTTCCTGTCATTTTAGGGCTTTCTCTGGATTCTCCTATCTCTGTGGAGTGACCTAGAAAGAAGTTCTAGGATGGGGCAGGTCTTTATTTTTGGAACCACCCACTCTGTCCCTCATCCATCAGCCATCACCTTGTTTACTTAGGTCCCTCACAAAAATGTAAATTCTATTAGGTTAAGGGTCTTGTCTAAGGCACAGATAGTCACAAAGCCAAGCAAATGCCCACCCCTTAGCAACCATTCAAATATGTATTTCTTGGATGGACGGATGTACAGATGGAGCAGAACCATCACTGGACCAGGAATTCAGGCCTCCCTCAGCATAATCACCACTGGGAGTAGACCTGGCCAAAGGAGAAGACCTGACAATGAGAAGGAAAGAAAAATCGAGCCAGGCAAGCAACAGCTCATGATAGAAACACCTAGAATTCTAGCCTTGGATGGAACACAGATCCTTGTTGGGGGGGGGGGGGGGGAGGGGTGTGAGGAGAAAGCTAAGATGCACAAGTGGACTTGCTAGGTCTGGGCACGCGGTGGACATTCAACTAACACTACCAACTAATCCCCTACCAACCCTTTCATGAAGGAGCCATCCCACCCAGTACGCTCTCCACATCTGCAAGATGCATTCTGTCTGCCTCCTGTGGGCTCTAGGCCTCTGTCTGAGCCCATCTGTTTGGGAAAGATGCTAAGGGTTGCTTACTCCAACAGCAGTGACTTCTGTACAATAGGAATTATTCTCATTTCTATCAACCTGACAACCCAGGTGTTTTGTTTGTTTTTTTTTTTTCGGGGGGTGGGGGGAAGATGAGCAGGTAGTTGTCGAAAAAAGGATAAAGGTTAGGGGAAAAAAATGCATTCTCCCAAATGTTCTGATAGTTGCTAATCTAGATGATTAAAAGCATGCATCATTTAAATATTGTTTAACTATCCAGCTGCATGCCTGTTTTTCAAATAGGTTACAAACCATGTTAGAGATGAGGAGACCAAGGCAGGAGACCAAGAGATTGCTTTTTATACTATAAGGGAAGGCATGACCTACAACTATGCTGACACTGAGTGTCCTGTCTGATGGCCCTGTAAGGGACTAGAGCTCTTCTACGAGCACACACCCACCTCCCAGACTTCAAGCTTGGGTTTTCCCTCTCAGATGAGATCCTCCCATGTTCCCACCCCTCCTGCTCTTTGCCACTTTCCAGTGCTCCAGGCCCCGTGCCCTCCCTAGTCCCTAGCCACGGGCAGGTCCCAGGGTTCATCCTGGCCCACATCTCCCAGCCACTGGTTAAGCTATCCTCAGTCTCCCAGTCTGCTGAGCTCAGTGGCCATGCCAACTATGTCCACCACAAATACACGTGAAGCTAAGTACCACAGCTGGCCCTTATGGGGAAATGACCACGAACCCTTCAATGTCTGGATCAAAGGCTCTTACTCATCCCAGCTAAGCACACAACTTCTCACCTGAGGAGACAATTCACCATGTAATCACCAGATACCTGCATTCCTCTATATCCCATTTACCTTTTCTTCCCTCCCTCCTGGTCTCCAGATCTCCTGGCCCCTTCTAAGTCTACCTGCACTCATAAGTCCCTTCATTCTCCAAAGCTCCTATATATCAAGCTTTCACTATATACCAGATGCAGAAACTTAACTGAATTATTTCATTAATCTGCACAACCCTGTGAACAACTAAGTATCATAATTCCCAGTTTGTCTACATGAGGAAACAGAGGCCGGTATAGCTTAGGTGATCTGCCCAAAAGATCAAACAGCTGGTAAACAACAGGGTAGAAACCTGAACCACAGTCTGCCCAATGCAAGTGCCTATGCTCTGAATCAGCGAACCATGATTTCTCATTCAATCACACCCACCTCCTAACTAGCACCATGCTGGATACGGAGGATTCCCCGGGGAACAATGTGAGGCGCTTCCCTGGAGGCGCTCTCAGCAAACAGAGGAGACACACTGTAAACAAGATTCGGTGAAACGGCACTGTGAACATCCTCAACGGGAACACAAAGGAGGCAAGGTGCCTGTACTCCCTGCCCCCAGCCGCTTGCATTTCCAACGTCTCCTTCTTCATGGATTACGTTTCCCCACATTAACTTAACACTGTTTCCAACATCTGCATCTCCTGTGTTAAAAACAAAACCCTCCCCCCACCCCACAAACAATCCTCAGCAATCACGACCATCAGTGGCTCTGAGAGACATTAAGACACTGTGTGCCTGCTGATCTGCCTCCACCCTTCTACTTCCCATCCCAGGATGTTGGCTCTCTCGTCTTCCGCCCCTCACTGCCTGATGGAAGGAATCTCTAAGGATGGAGGACCCTCCTCCCACACTAGGAAGCCAACGGCTCCCTCTTCGCCTTCATCTTCCTTTAGCTCTCAGCAGCTCCTACACCCCCGACCTCCTTCCCGGAATCCTGCTCCATGCTCCAGAAGTCAGGAGCTCCCTTTCCTCACCAGGCCCCTCCACCATTTCTCCCATCAGTGATGCCACATCTTCAGCTTCCCCAGGCTTCAGACTCCCCCATTCACTCCACCAATGGAACCTGTCCACTGGTGGCGGTGAGGGGTGTGGGGGTCGGGTCTGCTGACCCCACAAGCTCAAGTTGCATGAAGCAAAACCTGCTCCATACCTCCTGTTTTTCTTACCCTTCCTAAGAGCAGTGCCACTCCTGGTTTCTGAGGCTTACCACCTTGACATCCTCTACAGCACCTCCTTCTCCTTGACTCTGTTCTTAAGGCCAGGCTGTGCCCACCCATCTCATGTCAGCAGGGCCAGCCCTACCCTGCTGCATCCCCAAGCCAGGGCCACCAAGTCCCCGCTGCCTGTTACACAGGTCCGCACGCTCACAGCCTCCACACTCTTGCGTAGGCAATCTGCGTTCTAAACCTGCTCAATTGTGGGTTCTCCACAGATGATGGATTCAAGTCCACTCTCCCTAGCACATGCTTCTGTTAACTCCTCCAATCCCTGACAAAAACTCTAGCCAAACTAGACTTCTTGTTGCCAGAACACAACCTGCTTATTCTGACGTGATGCCTTAGATAGCCCTCCTGTCTGCAATAGCCTCATTCCACCTACTGACATCCTATCCGTTCATTCCTCAAGTCCACATGTAGAAAAGAGAACAGATAGGAGGCTGTTCAAGTTTTAAAACTCCTCGTGCAACCCTAATGAACTGACAGATCTGGGAAATGATCATCAGTGGGTCTAAGACGTTGTGGGCATGCTGATGGAAGCCAACTTACCACCTATTAAGTATCCTTGCAAAAAATATTTTAAGATAAAATCTGATCAAGTCTCTAGATTTAAAAACCAATTTCAGGAAATAGAGGTGATAAACACATTAAATACCATTAGGATGAAATCAGCAAAATTCAGATTACGGGAAACCACTTTATTTTTTTTTTAAGAGAGAGTGTGAGGAGGGGGGTGGGGACAGAGGGAGAGAGAGAATCTTAAGTAAGCTCCATGCCCAGCACAGAGCCCAGCACAGGGCTCAGGGCTCAATCTCATGATCCTGAGATCACGACCTGAGTTGAAATCAAGAGTCGGATGCTTAACCGAATGTAACACCCAGGTGCCCCTTCATCGTTCTTTTCAAGAAATGTAAGGACAAAGCAAAAAGAAATCTACAGATTAAAAGAGACACTATAAAATGCATTTCATAGATCTTATCTGGATCCTGATTCAAACATACTAGAAAAATAGGAAGGAAGTGGAGAAATTTGAGCACAGCTGAATGTGTGATAATACTGATGACTTAGTATTAATATTTTAGGTGTGGCAATAGTGTTGTGGTTAAGTATGAAAATGTCTTTCTGGGCTCCTGGGTGGCTCAGTCTTAAGCGTCTGCCTTCGGCTCAGGTCATGATCCCGGGGTCCTGGGATCGAGCCCCGCATCAGGCTCCCTGCTTGGCGGGAAGCCTGCTTCTCCTTCTCCCACTCCCCCTGCTTGTGTTCCCTCTCTCGCTGTGTCTCTCTGTGTCAAATAAATAAATGAAATCTTTAAAAAAAAATAAAATAAAATTTTAGGATTGAAAAGGATTTTCCAGGGGCGCCTGGGTGGCTCAATCGTTGGGCGCCTGCCTTCGGCTCAGGTCGTGATCCCGGGGTCCTGGGATCGAGCCCCGCATCGGGCTCCCTGCTCGGCGGGGGGTCTGCTTCTCCCTCTCCCTTTGCTTCTCCCCCCTGCTCATGCTCTGTGTCAAATAAATAAAATCTTTTTTTAAAAAATGTCTTTTTGAGGCCCATAATCCATTACTTAGGAGTAAAATGTCATGGTGTCTACAACTTGTATCAGCAAAAAATGACATAATGAAATGTGAATGATGCTTAAGTCTAGGTGATGTGACTGAAGACTCTAAGCAACTTACTCTTTATCTTTTTAATTCTGCTCCTGTAATTCTAACCTAAGGAATAATCAAACCTGGGAGGAAAATTCTATTGCTTTCCTGCAAAGCACCAAGATATTCGAAATAGGTTTCTTTAGTTATAAGTAACCCAGAAACAACTGCCAGGCCCCACAATAAAGGGACAGTAAAGCACATTATCATTCGCCTACTAGGTTTACACAGCCCTGAAAAATGATACTTTACTAACATTTCCAAACCACTCCCTAAGCTGTCCATGTGTAATAAAAAAAAAAAAAAAAAAAAAAAAGGCAGTTTGGGAATTTTAATACAGAAAAGTTGATTTGGAGAATGTTTAAAATGAACAAAAAGAGGCAGAAATAAAAGGTAAAATGTCACTGTCTCTGGGTGCTGGGTTCTTTTTTGCTTCTTCTCCATAATTGGGGCAAAATTACAACTAATTGAGGTGGGAAGAGAAATGCTACCCATCTTTCAAGGTCCAACCCAAAGGTCCTCATGTATGTGAAACATCTTCCAAAAATTGTCTCCCCTAACTGGAAGCTTCTCTTTCCTGAAGTTCACATGCAGTGTGTTTTCCTTACACATGGTCACCTCCTGCCGTACCCGCCCTCCCGTGTGGGCAGCCCTCAAGAGCCAGGCCCTTGTCCCAGAGAATCTATGTATTTGCCACAGTACCCTATAGGTGGTGGATCTGCATAAACTTTTGCTGAAATGTATCCAGTAGGGCCCTTCCACCACCTCTATCTGCTAAATGAAGTTCAAGAACTATAAGGGTCTTGGGTAAATGCTGATGTACACAATCCCAAGAAGTAGCAACTCCTTACACTTTGCACCCTGGGTGTCTCTCCTGCCCTGGTGGAGTCTGGCCCTACCCTGGGTCAGGCCCCATGCCTGCGTACTGGAACACATCAGCAGTCGGGAGCCCCCCGTCACCGTGCGGTCGGCTCTGCCCTCGGCTGCGTACCATCAGTGCCGCCTACCCCCCAAACCAGAGCAATGCTTTACAGTGACTCCAGTCCAACTATGTCTGCCTCTAACCCGGGTAACAAATCTACACGCCCTTCTCCAGTCTGTCAAACTTGTTTCTATGTTTCTACAAACTCGACTACAGCCTATCTTCCTAGAAAATGATCTGACTTGGCTAAATATGTCAAATATAAAATGGCACACATTTCCACCTAGTTATTACAGTCTGGCTAAATAGCCTGGAAGTGACAAGTTTATTGCCTCAAACCAGACTCAACAAATTTTTAGCCCAGGATTACCTAAGAAAACAATGCTACCCACAACATGAAACACCAGCCAGACCCCTATTAGGTCAGTGTTAAGTCAATCCTTGTGGGGAGGGAGGTGGTGTGCGGCTCACTAATGCTTTTTTTACCTCTTCCTTTCTGGACCCCAGCATCAGGTCAAATGCCCCGTGCAGCTCACAGGCGATAGTCCAGCCACTTGTTGGGCCTGTTACAGTCGGAGGCAATTCTGACTCATGAATAGCAGAAGTTCCACAAGACCACAGCAAGGCGGGCCAGGGCCAGGCAGAAGTGGTGGGACAAGAACCCACCCTTACTGAAATGAAAGCATCTGCGCGCCCTCAAATTCCCTGACCTCTCACTCTGACTAGCACAAGGCCACATGAGGGGCAGGCCCTCCCCTGGGCAATGAGGAGAACTGCATCCTGGCCTGGCCCTGCTGCGAATCCTCCGTGGAACTTTCGACTCCCTGGACACAGCTGCCCCAGCACCATGTTGTAAACAGGGCATCCGAGGTTAGAACCTGAATCCTGCCGAGCCCAAATCCCAATCTGTTACACTACACTGAGCCACAAATGCAAAATGAGGCAGCGCATGTGATCTCTGTGCTCCTCCGTGGGCCAGCAGACACATCTGATCCCTGGGACAAGATGCTGCATGCCCAAGAGGTGGCAAGGGGGGGTCCTGCAGGTGCAAGACAGTCCACAGACTGCAGGTGAAGAAAGCGAGCTGAGAGCAGCCCCTGGAGAAGCCCGCTGTCCCCCCGAGCATGCAGCACACTTTCCCACATGTGATTCCCATAAAGGGCCCCAAGGTCTAGAAGAGAATGGGCAGCAAAGAAAGGTCACCAGGTGTGCCTAGCTTCTCTCTCACCAAAGGTACTGAGGAATCCCAGGATTCTAGCAATTAAAGGAAGGAAGCTTTTGTATAGTAGCAGGATCTTCCACTGCCCTCCTGATTTATTCATCCTGTGTTGCCTTTCCATTAGAAGAGGTGAACTGTTAGAGGGGGAAGGGGGAGAAAGGTGAACTGTGTTTGGAATCCCTTCCCCAATCGCACATTCGACTCCCTGCAAAGCGCTGACAGCAAGCGGCCTGCCGTACCTGGGCTCACACAGGAAGGCTGTGTTCTCACCATCTGCTCTCCAAACAAGCCACTCCCTGAAAGACGGGTGGCAGAACATGCGGGTTTTGTCTCGCCTCTTAATGAGGAAGCAGGAGAGCACCTCCATCCTCTGCTGGAAGTCCTCCCATCCCTGATCCCCTTGTATGTGGCCCGCATTAATAGCCTGGAAGATCTGCTCGTCGGTCATGGGGTGGAGGGACGCAAGGGCCACGTTCAAAATCGGGAGCGCTCTCTCGAATGCGGACTGGGTCATGAACTTCATGTTGCACTGCAGCAGATAGAGCTCGGACAGAGACACGGGCACCACCTTGTAGCTGGCACTTTTGATGACCAGGTGTCCCTTCTGAAAGAGGTCCAGGGTGAGTTTGAGGTACAGGTAGGAGCCGAGGCTCCGCAGCACCAGGTGGCTGCTCACTTTCCCGATCAGGGCGGCGTCGGCCTTGCCGTTCAGGGAGATGTTGCTGAGGATGTCCTCGCTGCTATGGACCCTGTGCTGGACGTAGGCGTGCAGGTCACTGTGAATGTCTTTGTTGTCCGGGAAGTCATCTAAGGAAAGCTTGACGAAGGGCAGCGTGCTGACGATTTCCTGCGGGGGAGGGGGAAAAGAAACACCAAAACCCACGGTGTCACTCCACAGAGATTTCTTTTTTATGTGAGCTGCATTCCAAACCAGATTCACTAACTTTTCTTCCAAGGAGGATTTTCATGGATTACAGGGACTCATTGTTTTGTATTAAAACATGTAATAGGATAAGTTGAAGATAAAAAGCTTATGTGAAAGAAATCCTGATGCGAGATCGAATCAGTAATGGCTTTCCCGAAGCCCTCATCCGAAGCCTCAGAGCCGAGCGAGGCACGAGGGCCCTGAGCAGACAGTGAGCTGGCCATACCAGCCAAGGGGAGGGAGATCCTGAAGTGACCTGATACCCATAATCCTTACATTGTGCAGAAGTTATACAACAAAGACAGACACAAACCAGCACTGTGTATCTAAGAACACGGCCAGACACCGAGATAAGAGGCATCCCTCACCATGCATCAGATACTGGGACTGCAGAACTGAGCCAGGAAATCGAAACCGCCCCCACCCCTGCCAGGCTGTGCCCCAGACCCAGCCTGCCCTGACAAAGCTGCCTACCTCAGACTTCAGTAGAGCCTACCATCTTTTTTTCTTTTAACTGCTGTTCTTTCAAAGTAAACTTTTAAGTGGAAGTAGAACATACAAACCATAATTGCATGGGGTCATTAATTTTCACAAAGTCAAACATACCCGTGTCACCAGCAGCTAGAAACAGAACATCGCCAGCTCCCAGAAGCCCCACGTCCCCTCCTATCCCATCCCCATCCTAACAATCAGCACTCTCCTGACACCTCACAGCAGAGACGAGTTTTTAGTCTTTTTCTTTAATCTTCCCACTATCATTTCTGAAGAATTTAATTCCAGGTCCTCACCGAATGTAATAATTGCAGGAGTCAGGCTGAGTATAATCACTCCCATTTTACATGGATGCTAACGGACCTGTCAAGATTTACACGGCTAGTACAGAAAATATAGGACTCTGTTCCTTTGCTCTATCGATTGCCAAATTCTGCTTCCTGTGTGATAAATGACTGCAAAGGGTATGAATCAAATGGCCATAAAAACAACCATCAAGCTTGGCTGAGGCCTAATGCCACTTCTAATGAGAAAAGAAAGAACCCAAGTGCTATTTTTAAATAGACATCATCATAAAAGGGCAAAAATCAAAATCTAAGACTAATGTCTTTACTAAAAAAGGACAGGGGTAGAGGGAAGGAGTCAAAGGTTGTTAAGATATAATCTAGGGTTCAAATGAGGGGAAAGATGGGGAAGAAAATTTAAAAAACAACAAAAAAAAAAACCCCACTTCATCTGGCTGCAAGTGGTAGCTCAGGCTTAAGTTTTATGAAAAAATGGACCTTCTTTAAGCCTTAAAAATTTTTCCTTCCTTTCCTCATTAAAAAAAACAACAACAACAAAAAACAAAAACAAAGTCCCACTGCAACCCCACACAAATTAACTACCAGCAGGAATAACTTTAAACTCTAGTAGACAAACTGAGTTACATCCAGGGCTGACACTTGCATTTTGGAAGTGCAGGGACAGTGCCATGCTAAGAGAAGACTTTCCTGACACCTTGATTCATGTGCCTTGAATGGTAAAAAGGTCCTAGTTTCACCCATTTGGAGCTTTGCGGACTAAATATTTTGAAGTCCTAATACAGTTTTCAATTCAGCAGCTAAATGCTTTATAACAGTTTATGTTGTTAATCACACCATAAAATTTGGGTATGGGGTCTTGAAAAGAGATTTGAGAATTCTTTCTTACCTGAAAATTCGCTCTTACAGTCACAATCAACTTCAGCCAGGCAGGAAATTTAGAAATAATTTTGGTAATAAATGAAGAAAGCGTATCTCCATAGTCAGGCTTATGAAACTCAGCTTCATTTAAGCCATCTATCAAAATAATGTATTCTTCTTCAGGAATTTTCTGCTCTAAAGGACAAAATAATTTTTTAATTATGAAATTATACTTTTCTATAAAATGGCACCACCCAGTGTATTTTAATGCACACTTTAAAGTGTTAGGAAAAACTAAAAAGGTTGCATATCACAGAAGAAACGGTTTTCACAAAAGCATATTTTCTACTAATTTATCATGAAAACCGGAGCACACAGCCAAGAGAAAAACAAATCTTATAGAACAGCTTTCAGAAACATATTGCATTACACACATTAGCAGGATCTCACCCATGTATAGGATACAGTTAGCTCTTCATAAACTCCTGTCACTGGGGTGAGCTATGGCTAAGATAACTAGCATATACAGAGATTAACTCTGGAGAAGCTCTAGGTCCTCCCCCATAGAACTCTCTCAGTGGATTTCAGGGGATAAAAACTGACCCTCAAAGGCAAAGCATCTGGCCCAAGGCACACAGCCAGCCAGTGGTGAGAACCTCTCTTTTATAGACTTCTAGAACAGGGCTCTGTCCCACAAGCCTTCAATCTAGTTTTCCATTTATTAGCACTAACTTTCTGCCCAGGAAAATGAGGCGAAATGATGACAGATCTGTTTCAATCCCCTTTCCTCTAGCAGAGATGCTAAGGCAGGCAGGTAAACTAGCTCAAAAGGTGAGGAGCAAGGAGGAGAAAGGATAAGAAATGCAACAACCCATAAGAGCATTAACTTCTCCTACCTTGCTGAATATTTCAAGGACCCCCCCCCGAAAAAAAAGAAAAAAAAAAAAATCAAATGAACACTTCTAGAAAAGCCTTTAGGTTCAACTCAACTGAACAGATGCCCTGAAAAAATATGCTGGCAAGTCACTCAATCGACCAACTTATTCCCCCTGCTAGATAGGAATGAATATAAAACATGTAGGCAACAGTTTCCAGGGCATAAGTCCTCTAAATAACCTACGGTTACAAATTAGCTACTTTGGAAATATTCAACTGTAGAGTTAATCCTTTATTAGAGATGCTTTTTTTTTTTTTTTTTTTAAGATTTTATTTATTTTTTTGACAGAGAGAGACACGAGAGAGGGAACACAAGCAGGGGGACTGGTAGAGGGAGAAACAGGCTTCCCGCGGAGCAGGTAGCCCGAACGACACCATTCAAGAAGCATGGAAGAACTTTGGGGAGATGGTTCTGGGGAAGAGAACGAGCCATACACAGATTTACCCACATCCTCCCCAGGCACCCACCCTCACTCCCATCCAAGTCATTTGGAGGACCATCCTGGGGGCTCCGGACTCCTAACGAGAAAGAAGGTGCGCGCGGCTACTCAGAGGTACCATTTCTCAGGCTTGTGAGCGGTTCCAGCACTCCCCTCCTGAAGGCGGCCACCGGGTCCTGCACGCAGGACCTGAGGCTCAGCATGCTCTGTAGCTGGGGCTCCTTTATCAGTAGGTCCCTGTAGGCAGCCAGCTGATGGGACCGGCAGAGCAGAGCTGCGATGCTGTGCACGAACTCAGGCACCAGGCACGTGTACGTGTTATCGGCTTGGCAGTAGTGGTAGGCCACGACCTGTGCAAGAAGCACGGCCATCAGCATCACCTTCCCCTCTTCACATGCTCCCTCCACAATCCCACACAGATGCAGTGTTCCCATCGGCCACAGTCACGAAACAGGCCGCTTCTCTTCGCCAACACTGAGTCATTATTTAGCTTAACTGATTCGGTTATTCTTTCATTCACACGCTTTGCCAAGTTCTGGGCAGACTTTTAATTGCAGCCACAAATCCATCTTGATTCACACTAAGATCAGTACAAGTTACTCTGTACGGAAACTAAATGAATAAAACTCATGCATAAAACCTAAAGCCTACCCCGGCTGAAAGCAATTCCGAATAATCCCAATGTACTCAACTTCCAGAAGTGCCTTAATCACCGCATTTCTGCTTTCACAAAGAGCAGCATCTCCTCGGGAAGCTCATCTGCTGCTCCCCCAAACCAGGTAACGCTGGTGGCTAGGGGAGTCATGCTGAAAGTCACAGCTGGAGCTGGAGGGCCAGGCAGCCTGGCTCAAACCCTCAGCCCCCTCCCCACACACAACCCTGACACCATGGAGAAATTCAACAGCAACACGGTTTGAAGGACTCAAATCAGAAATCACCAAATGTCTGCCTGTTCTGTGAAGGGACACACAGGAGGAGACGGGTGCCTGCCCAGGTACCGAGGGGATGAGGAGCGTTGCCTATGTTGGGACGGATGTGAAGTGGCAGCAGGCTGCTTGTGAGAGAGCCCAAGGAAAGTGCCAGATGCAAAAGGGTCTGGGAAGAAAAGTGCTGTAGACGTATGCAAACTCTGATACCTTCCCATGTGTGAATAAGAGGAGGAATGGGAGTATGAGGCAAGAAAGGTGAAAAAGGTAAAAATGTATGTGTGCGAAGTGCTCTGTGTTCTTCAGAAGAGTGTGTGAGCACCTGCTGTTTCCCTGAGCTCCACACATGCCCGGCCTCACTGGGTCCGGGTCACGGATTGAGGGCAGCACCCAGGTTAAATGTGTGGCCAGGGTGACACAGACAATCAAGGGAAGTTCTGGGATTAGAGTCCAGGTCCGCAGACTCTTAAAAACAAGAGGCAAGAGCAGATGTGGCCCATGTGGAACTGTCGTGTGACTCCTGTTTGAGATTGGATTTATCATCAACACTCGGAGGAAGGCTGTTGGCTCTTCAGCTTTCCCCTGGACCGATGAGCCGGAGCACAGAAAACCGCCGGGGAGACGGCCCACACCACGTCCATCCAGCACTGTGTCTGACAAAAGTCGGCCGACTCAACAGCGGGTCATGAGCTCCATCTGGAGCGGCAACAGCTTGTTTTCACTCCATACAGTGAATTTCACAGGCTGTAAGAACAGGCTTTTGCTTCAAGTTGTGTATGTGTGTGTACCAGATCTCCCATCTGACACGCGTCTCTTACTGTGGCTTGAAAAATCACTGTGGCAGGGTGGCTTTGAAGTCTACACGCCATCCCTCATCTCTGATCACCCATTTGACCAGAGGACTGCCCCGAATCAGCGGCCAGTGAGGAGCGGCTCTCACCTTAGAAGTAGAAGCAAAAAGCAAGGATCTGGGGCAAAAAAAGCCTCCTTTTCCGTCCCCTGCACCAAACTCACCCCCAGGGGGTATCCTCCCTAGATGTCCCTCACACTGGCCCCTCATGTTCCCCAGCTCTGCCAACTCACACCGCTGCTGCCCAGGGAGACCCAAGCAGGGCACCAGGAGTGAGTGACATAACTGCTCGAACGCAGAGGGCGTCTCAGGAACTTGTGACGGATGCCGGGCACATGGAAAATTTCAGAAGGATCCTGATGGCTCTGAATCTACAAAGGGAAAGTCGGCCAAGTCTCTTTTATAACGCAAGAAACCTCTGATACAAGGACACAGGGAACACAGGTGTGGTGGCCTGGGTCACGTTCAAGGCTCCCAGTCTCCGTTCTGGCACCAAGTGAAGGCCAGCATGGGTTTTAAGGATGGATTTGTGGAGCCTGCGATACAACCTGCTACTCTGGGGAATTCTTTCAATCCACTGTTGAAGATGAGTAAAGGTCCACTGCCAGTGTCTGGGGAGATTTATTTTCATTAATACCTTTTACTTGGAGTACTCTATTGCTATTTTATCAACAGCTACATTTTTGCATTATATGCAATGGTCTCTGTTTTAAGATCCCTCTTTAAACTCCTTTCTCAGAAGCCAAACTAACAAACATCTCTCTCCCCCACCTCCTCGCTCCGGAAGGCTCCCCCTAGAACAGCAGATTACCTTAGAAGCAAGGTATTTCACTGCATCCTCTCTTGGTCTCTGGTTTTCAGGAGTATCAGATACAGACCCAGGGGGTGTTTTAGCTGTGTTGGTAACACCTGCAGAAGAACTCGGTGAAAGCAATGGGGTGAAAGGAAGATCCTGGGAGGAATCTGAAGCTGCAGAGAAAGAGATCAATTTAATTATTACAACATCAGAATAGGGGTACAGTGAGATACTGAACATACTTCTTGATTAGACCCAGAGAGTATTTTAATAGGTAATGAGTGAACACCATCCCAAATGCAAAGGTCCAAAGGAGAACACAAGTGTCCCTCTCAGCCCTGCCTCCCATCCACCCAGATGCCACCCCCCTCCCCCGCCCTGGGAGAACTGCTGTTTCTGGTTTTTTATTAAATTCCTTCTGCTTTTTTAAAAAGTAATAATAATAATAATCTTTCATGGCTCACTTGTTCCTGTGCACCATGTTAGAGACACTTTCTTTTAATGGGTTTATGATATATAAAAATAAAACATGACTAGTCAAATATTTAGCTACTATATCCCATTTTAAGTTAGTTTTTATACTCCTGGTAAATCCAGCATAGAGGACAAAGGCTGTGGAGAACCGGGTACAAGAGAATTGTACACGGACTCCACCTGGCTGCTTCTGCCAGGAGCCTAACCCCCTTGGTTTTGGGACCCAAACTCCCCAGGGCACCGGATCAGGCTTCACTGTCCATATAAAGAGGGAGACAGGCTCTCCAGCTGAGAGAAGACCAGGGAAGGCTGGCCTCATCCCAGGGGATGGCTCCTGGGCATTAGGAGAGATGGGAGCGTTCAAAAAGCTGGAACAACGTGAGGAGAACTGAGAATGGATGTCCTCCATCTACCTTACATTTGATCATCAACTAGACCAGCATGAAACATGCACATACTTTTAGGTGGTGAACCGGGGCTGCTAGAAGCAATCTGCCTCATGCGGCTTCCATGGCAGCTAAGTGCCACCAACTTAGAAATGATTGCTGTCTTCCCAAAGCCCACGTTTCCAACAACCACGGCGCCTCTATTTTCTGTCAGTTCTGTGTTCCTCAAGTTTTCTTCTATCTGGTGAAAGAGCCAATCCCTTCCCACAAACACAGAGTCTGTCGTTATGCTTGGTACTTCAAACAACAGGGGTTTCAACAAAATGTCCTGGGGCTTGTAGGGAGCAAATCGTGCTTCGGGGGAAAAAAAAAGATAATTATTTTAGAAGAATGTCATAATTTTATACACTTAAAAACTCAATTTAGCACTGCTTGCATGTTATACTCAGTATTAGCCTTTAGTTTTATGCCACCAGCGATCTGTGTTTCCAATCTGGTTCTATTAATACTTCTGTAATATCTCATTTATAATCTCCCCATTGGTTTTACAAAGGGTCCTATTAAAATGACCAGCTAGTTCTGTCATCACGACTCAGGACAGACATGCAGAGGATTAGAGAAAGTAATACAGGGGGCCCCAAACCAGGTCTCATCGGTTTGTCTGAAACAGTATCTAAACCAGGTTTCTTCCACTACCATAGGAGTAAAAGGGAAAGGCGATTTCCTAGAGACAGAGCCCCAGCTCTCATCTGGGTGTGGTGACGCGTGGCCCCTTCGGTGAGGCTGTGGACCACCCGACTGTGCATTACAGGAGGTGGCCAACGGCCCACGGACCTGAAACGAAGCTGATTCTTTGTTGGTGACAAGTGTTATCCAGTGAGTGTTCAATTACCTCTCACTTCAAAATAATATATTGCAGAATTATTTTTCAACTCCAGAAATGAGTTGATCACAGATTTTAAGGAAGAAGCCCCAAACCGTTAAGGATGGCCTCCTAGCACACGTAATAGATAAACTTTGAGCATACAGGCACACGTCATGTTTTTAAATGAGCTGGCTTAAACGCTGGTTATCACAGATCCTCAATGTTGAGTGAATGCATTCATGATATCCACCATCCCAGCAGATGCAAAGATCAGTACCTTTAACTTCCTGTGCCCTACCTCCGGCTGTATTGTGCCACGGCAATCTAATTGACGTTCGAAGAGGGGCATTTCTCTGCCCGTCTAAATAACTCAGATCTTCCAATTTGGTTGAGCTTGTTGCTGTAATATTAAACTCAAGTTTAGTCTTTTCAAAGTTGATTTTAATAACGTACCCTAACTACTATAAATCATAAAGCACTAAGCAATTTCGTTCAGGCTTTCAACTAAATGGACTTCAAGGTAATTCTGGTTTTCTTTGCCAACCCCAGCTTATTTTTTCCTGCAGTGAGGTTAACCTAAAAAACGGTGAACACCACGTGTTCCTCATTCTTAACGATGTGGTGGTATGGTTGTCGGAACTCTCCATTATTCCTGGAAAGAGACAGACTTCACCAAAAATGTTTACGAAGAAAGTTGACCAGCAAGTGTCACTCAACAAGGCTGCAGTACACACTGCAAACACACAGCACAGTTCTAGAGTCGTCTTTGCAGCTCCGGAGAGCCTTCCATGGTTGCTGGAATTCCAACCTTGTTAATTAAGTGAGCAGATTCTGCAGTACAATCCCACAGTGCTCAAACACTAAAAGTCAGCTCCTGACTGGAAAGTAGCCATGCGGATTTCATCGGAAATAAACATATTCCTAAGCTTTGAATTTTTATGTATATATTATATACTATATTATATGTATGCGTTTTTTTTTAAATTCTAAAAAGAAGGAATATTTACCTCTGATCAAATCAGTAAGACTCACAGTACATAGGGAACAGTTAAAATGCATTAAGGTCTATTCACGCATACATACCAGCTGGATTATAAAAACAACCAATACAAAATAATGTTGCTAAGTCTTAGCGAATCTTAACAGTAAATACATGGTACGTGTTTTTGCCCAAAAAGAACCTCCCCTTATTTGCATATACATCCTAGGCCACAGTGAGAGAATTCTCAATAAAATTAACCTAATTTGTTTGTGAGTTAAGTGGCCCAACATAAGGTACTGCTAATCCAAGACATACAATTCTCTTCCAGGATAATAAAATATAGGCATCATTTGAGGGTAAATGAGTGGGGAGCAGGAGTTGAATTCCAAGGTCTAAGGCTTCTAAGGACTGGTGAAATCATTAGTGGGACCAAGTTTCGAGGGAGAGAAGTCAAGTTGGGCCATCTGTCTGCTGAAAACCTTCTGGCTCACAGCATCCAGCCACTGACCGGCACCATCTGCTCAGTCTGGGTCCTCCCTATTTCCCCTCCTGAGGCTTTCATCCTTTTCTCCCTCACTGTTAGCAAACCCCCCCCCCCCCCCCCCCGACTCCTTCATTCAACAAGCACCTGGGTGGCTCCAGGGCTTGGCTCTGTGGTGGCACGTCCCCTCTTGCCACATTCCCCAAAGGGCAATCCACCACACACCCAGTCCCAGGAGAGACATCTGACACCATGACTTCACAACAGCATACACTTGATGCTCCTCTATCCTTTTGGTGAGTATCCACAGTTTATTTACACACCCTGTGCATACTTATGTCAATACCCCACACAAATCTCTCCCATTAGAAAGATTCAGCTAATTCCTTATGTAGGACTTCCAAATGGACCTAATTTCTGGGAATCCAATGGCAGCCTCTAGCTTCTCTCTCTGGGTCCTTCCCAACTAGGGTGTGTGAAACTTCCCAGAGGACCACCAGGACCAGACCCCGCACCCTGGCTCCCTACAATAACACCGCCTGGAACATGTATTTCTAGGCTCCTTCCTGGGACCTGGGATCTGGGACTCTGAGCCAGGCCTCTGCAAGTGCCCCTCTCCTCAACACATCTCACCGTGAGCACACCCACATGCTGGAGGCTGAGGGGGAAGGAGCACCCAGAGCTGTAACCCGTAAGCCGAGTTCAGCTCAGAGCTGAACAGCCACAAACATCTGACCTGCTGCTTCAGCCCTAGGGAACCCAAAGACACTTGGAGCCTCCAAAGGGTTTCCTATTTCCCTTCTCCTGACCCCTCAGAACACGACATTCAGTTTATAATTCTGTGACAACTGAAAGGATTAAGAACATGAGACTATACAAAGGGCATTCCAAAGAGAGGACTGCAAAAAAGCCCTAGCTTGACACAGATGCAGGAGATGGTGAGGCGGCAGACACCTCTGTTTTCAGATTTCCAGTCACTACAGCTCTGGCTCCCAAGTGTGCAACAAAGCGCCCTCCCCCACCCCGCAGCTCTGAGTCTGTGTCAAACATGATTAAGGTGCGGTGAAATGGTGAAATGGAGTGGCTCAGTGGGGCTGCAAGCCAGGAGCTGCCGGCTGCCTCTGCTTTCTAAGCTGTTGTCAAGGCCACTGAGGGAGACAAGTCGGGACAGCGAAGCTTCAGCTGCCTGCTCGGCGCCCTGGTGCTCCTCACCTGGCAGAGCAGGCTGTTGGACCACATTCGGCCTTCTCACACAGGCTCACAGTAGATTCTCAGACATCACTCGCACAACAGGACTCACTTCCGGTATTTAACAATAAATGTTTTCGAAATCCTCAGCAGGACTCAGGGCCGAGAAAAATCAGAGGTAAAGCAATAATTTTACGCTGCAATAAGCCTACCGCTAGTATCCCTACAATTAAATTACTCATTGCACGTGCACGCGCGCACACGCGTGTGCACACACACACACACAGTACATCTAACATCTGAGTGAGAAAGACATTTTCAGATGCTACAGGAGAGGAGAGTTTTTTGGGGGTGGGGTGGGGTGGAGGGAGAAGCAGAAGGAAACTTCCCTGAACTGAACAAAAAGAAACACCTGTTGAAACACCATGGACTAACATATTAAAGGTAAATACCATAAAGTCTAGGCAATTACCAGTTAGAATTTCAAGGAAATTGGCTGGTAATTCTGTTTGTTGGTTTCTTGGAAAACTCAACACTGTGTCTGTGGTCCACTTAGAAAGCATTTCAAAAGAAAAAAGAAGTTAGCCAAAACCAGTAGAACCTAATCACCTAACTTCTAGATTATCTGAGATATCATTTTAAAGGCTTCTGGTTCTGTTTCCTAACAAAGGAATGAGGTGTCCATGCCACACATTTGATGTGATATAAAGGAGTAACCTGACTGCAGCATTTGAAACCAATTCCACTCCAACAAATACCTTTACAAAGAAAATCTCTGTACAGTGAATCTCCAAACCTAGCCAACTTATTTTTATAGTCTTTGACATAAGAATTTTACTGTACTAGACACAGCAGTGAAGAGAGAACCGCAGTTCTTTGTAACAGGCTCATTGATAATAAAGGCGGCCACCTCAGGAACTTGCTTCCATACCCTCACCCAGCCCAGGGGAGGCCAGATCCCCTGGGGCAGCTGCGAACAGAGACCTGGCATCCCCTTTCCTTCACCTGCCAGTCCTTACTCTGCCAAATTTAATCGTTTGATGTTTCCCAAATGGCAATTTATTTGTGTTTATGTGGATCTTCACATGCAAATACTTCCGAGGTACTGCAATAAACGGTCCCGGACATATTATTTTCATCCTTCTAACACTGAGGGCTGCCTACTGCCCTGTCTGCAGCAGCTGGCCTTCTAATCACTAGACAAAGTGCTACACATAGTCTATACAACCTGAATCTCTTATTCTTCTCAATGATACATGGAAAAATCTTGCCATGACTTCTGAACTGAGGTTCAGCTTTAGGGGTAAGGAAGGTGGAGAGTGAAGACTCTCCCAGACTCCTAGCTTGTTAACAGATACCATGAGGTAAGGAACTTGCTTATTTTCAAAATAAGCTTTTAGTTGATAAAACTTGCAACACAGAAGAAATGAGCCCACCCATTCGGCCAGGCAGCCACTGCTCAAACCCAGAGGTAAAACCCTCCCATTCCACAGGAGGTCTAGCTCGAGTGCACACATAGACACTAATGAATGAGCACAGCAGAAATCCGAGAGCCCTGCTCTATAATCACTGCATTCTCCTGGAAAAGCTCAGCTCCTACCCACGGTCACTCCACATAGCAGGAGACCACATGAAAGAACATCAGGCAGAAAACATAACCCAAAATGGGGGGCTTTCAACACTATTAATGTATTAATGTGTTTACTAATTTTAAAATAGCTTGATTAAATTGAATACAAGTTTGCTATTTTGTCGAGGTCAATAAAACTATCAAGTTCTGGGATCGTACAAACGAACTGTTCATCCTAACTAGGTAGACGTGGTATAAAACGCCTCGGGTGCAACCTACTATGCCGTCGGGAGTGGGGGAGTTGTGGGGGGGCATAAAAGCTTCTGGAAGAACCATCACTCAATATGCATAACGCTCCCCAGAACTTTTCTCTGGCAGACACGCCAAATCCCTCTTCTGGAACAAGGCCATTTACTTCCTTTGAAAGTGAATTAGAGCTGCCTCTCAGAACTTTTCCATTAGAGCCATTTATGTATCGGCTGCTTCGGAGTTCCACTGGAAAAAAAAAAAAAAAAAATGCCTCACAACAACCAGACTGGCCTGCCACATCCCCAAGGAGCAGTATAAAAAAAATTCTTTGATGTAGGGAGAGAGAACCTGGGTCTTTGTGTTAGTAGAGGAGAAGTTTTAAGTACTACGTTGGTGACAAAGAAGGACTGAAACAAGGTCGTCTTCTAAATTCAACCCAAGAGCACGGAGTTTAGAAACTTGGGACTGTAAAAGCAGGCAGGACAGCTCAGAACCAGAGTTCTTTTCTTCGCTTACCCCACTGCTCTCCTCGCTTGACAACCACCCACTATCAACTAGCAACAGTCACCCTTTCTGTGTCCTCATCTTGCTCCAGCTGCCCCATCCTGCTGAGGAGCATCTGTCTTGCCTGCCTGCATTCCCTTGATTGAGAAGCCTCACTTCCACTGCGTATGTTTTAAGCTGTGAGCTCTCTTGTAACTGAAAGATACAGAAAGTGGACCTCCCATCTCTATGATGGGCCTCAATTATAAAAAGTAAGTTTGAAAGTTGGATCAGAAATTCTTGGAGTGGTATTAACAAACTCATTCTAAACAAGGATTCCTATTTACCAAGACGTAATAAAAAGTTATGAATTTACTCAGGCTTAAAATATCAAAAACAAGAACAAAGTTTTTGGCACTTTCTTCCTTTGTACACAAAAGAGCCGTAGAGTCTAAATATTAGTTTTCCAGAATTCCAGAGTGGAAGGATCACTTAAAGACCAGTAAGGACAGCCATATCATGTTTACAGATGGGTAAACTGAGGCCTAGACGAGGTAAGTGCCCGGTCCACAATCACAAAGCTGGCTTGTGTCTGGATCAGATTCCCAAGGGGAGAGAGTGAACATGGGGTACCTCAGAGCCAGTGAGATAACCCTTCTGGAGAGAGGCATGGCCTTACCTGCAACTGAGTTGGGCCGTGGCATTACTAGCGAGTTGGAGCTCTGAGAATAAGGGACCGGACCATCTCCAACTGAGGCTTCAGTTTTGGGCAGTATGCTCTCCGCTGACCCAGGGGGCTCCTCTTCTGCCACTGGGGAGCAATTATCTGCCCTGCGATCATGAAGGACTCCTTTCTGTACCCCTAACCTTAGGCTTCCGTCCTTATTCCATTCCAAACTGGAGCCACTCCGGTCATCATTTTCGGATGAACTTGTAATTGTGGCTGAAATGAGAGACCAAAATACTTTGAAGGAGGCCAGGCATAGCTGGGGCTGTTGAGAGTTAACACAAGCACACTGCCCTCCCCGTTA
Source organism: Neomonachus schauinslandi (assembly GCF_002201575.2). NCBI lineage: Eukaryota > Metazoa > Chordata > Mammalia > Carnivora > Phocidae > Neomonachus > Neomonachus schauinslandi. Next base: position 121,884,763 of record NC_058405.1, on the reverse strand, counting down.
TCAATGGAAACTTTTCCGGTCCATGCAGATTTTTATCAAAGTATGTTTCATACAGTGTATTTTGGTAAATTAGAAGAATGTTGCTTATCAAGGAAAATAAACTAAGCCATTCTACAGGGGAGGGTTAAAAAGCTGGTAAGATAATGAAAAAGCTGTCTAAAAGTATCTGAGAGTTAACAGTAAATCCATGTAATTTAGAGATGATGTATCTTCTCTTTTTAACAAAGATAAATTGCTCACAAAAGAATTCGTATCTCATTAAATTCCTTTGAGCCTATAAATATCTTTTCCCAAATTAATATTTGTATAAGGGGGGAGGGGGAAGAGGCACTACAGTCGTTAATGCAGAAAAGATGGAGGAGAAAATCTATGAAAACAAAAATACAATTATAAAGTCAAGCAGAGAATTTGATCCTTAGAATTAAACTTTATAAGAGCTGTTCAAGATGAACTGGACGGAGTGACTTTATTCCTTTAGCAGCATGGAGTAGAAGACCTCCCAGCACGGGAAAACAAGCATGGGAAGGGATGCTGGACTGCAGAATTATAATTTAACCTCTAAGAAAGAAAACCAGCATGGAAAACCATCTTGGCAAAAGAGGAGGAATATGATGCAAGAAAACAGCAATATTCACCCTACGTGGCTTCTACAAACAGCCACTTCCAATTTAAACACCCGAGCCCCTTGCAAGCCTAGGTTACCATGGACCCAATACTGGCTTGTGTCCTTGAGAACAAGGCCATGTCCTCTGATCCCTTTTTGCTCCCTGTTGGGATCCCCACAGCCCAGGCCCTTAACAGAGAGAGCCAATGGGATGCAGCAGATCAGAGTGCATGGAGAACTCAGCCACCTGGATTAAGCTACTTCATCAACATAACCTGATGTTATACATACACCTAGCAGCAGGCTGGTGAATTAGCTCCAACAGCCTGTTATCCAGGATCAAAGGGTCTGCGTTTTGTTTTATTTTTACGATGCTCTTTAAAGGTTTAAATATGAAGACAAAACAATTTCCTCGCCTGTGACCGCAGGATATTCTGTCACAATTCTAAAATGGTCTTTACCACTGCTGCTCCAGTCTGGACTCATTATCCACTGCTTGTCTCCCTATTCAAAAATCCTTCCTGTGTGCTGAAGCCTCAGACCACCTACCTCCATCCGGTAACTCCCTCTTCTGAGCAGCACAGCACCTGGCACATCCTAAGTGCTCAATAAATGTTTGCTTATTCAATGAATAAGCAAATGAACACACTTCTCTTCCAACTGTGGTCAGAGACATTACACTTAATCCCATTGTTTTTGATTCAGGATTTGCCATTCTGTCTTCCACCACAATCTAAGGGGATTTGGGATGGGCCCATCACTGGGTGTCTGCCATTACTCCCGGCATTTCCAAGCATTCTGTCAACAGTATTAAAACTAATTTCTCCATCTATTTGGAATCAATCGCAGTCATGTGTTTTTTGTTTGTTTGTTTTTAAAGATTTTATTTATTTATTTGAAGAGAGAGACACAGCGAGAGAGGGAACACAAGCAGGGGGAGTGGGAGAGGGAGAAGGCGGCTTCCCGCCGAGCAGGGAGCCCGATGCGGGGCTCGATCCCAGGACCCTGGGATCAGGACCTGAGCTGAAGGCAGACGCTTAACGACTGAGCCACCCAGGCGCCCCGCAGTCATGTGTTTTTTTAAGTGGACCACTCACATGAGCCTAAGTATGGCACGTAGGAGTCTTTCCACCCCGAAAATGCCGGTGGTGGTGGTAACAGTGCCAGTAACATTTACTTAAGGTTATTACACGTCAGGGACTGTGCTAATGCTCCATAGGAATAGTCTAATTCATTAATGAGATCATCGCTTATTAATAATGATTAATGGTAAACCTGTCAATAAGTTGTGATTGTGAATTGTTACAAGCCTTCTTTTGTAAGTCCAGTGTTGGGGACTCAGACATACTTAGGTTCCCAGGCTACCACAACATCTGAGTTACAGGAAATGCGTCAGAGTGATTTGTTTGGTTTTATTCTGTGGCGGTTTTATTTGGGGGCACATACTCTTAAGGGAAAAAATACACAGAAAATCAAAGTGATGTCTGTCTGCATTTGCATTCCCTCAGTGCCATACACTGCAGAGTGACACCCCCAAGACCCTGAGTCCTGGGTCAGGCCGCAGGCAGTGGGAACAGGAACGGCCTGGTCAGGGGTCCCAGACCGCAGGGACAGGCTGAAGGTCCTGCTCTCACCATACAGCCACACGTGCCCAGGTCCTGAGGAGGAAAGCGGGGTGGGGGGGGAGGGGGGAAGGGAAGTCCGAGACGGGGTTGCCTTTTCAAAAGGAGGAGACGTTTATGTGTTCCTAAACACGAGACTCTCGCAAGTGCCCTCGTGACGTTCAGCGAAGACACACGGTGCACTGTGCAGGTAGGTGGAGCAGCTCTGAAGCCATAGGCCCTCCCACTGGGGCTGCCCCACTTCACAAGGTTCTCTCCCTGCCATCCGGTGCCAGAGGCAGCCCACACGGCTGGAAGCCCCACAGCATACTTTCGTCTTCGTTCAGGCACAATTAAGCCCTGATGCAGATTCAAGGGGGCAGGTGAAGGCCCAACACGTTTCCCCATACGACCCAAGAAACACACTGAATAAGGCAGCTCCACAGTCGCCAAGGAAGAGAAGCTGGTTTCTAAAACAAGGACAGACTACTCAAAAATACCGATTTTTCTTCCAGGCTACCAAATTCAAACTCCTAACCAAGTTAACCAGTCACCTTCAAGTTAACAGACACATACACAACTACGGCAACATCTTCACAATGACGACTTAAAAAAAAAAAAAAAACCTCCAAAATCTATGTAACATTTGACATTTTCTGGAGACTCGGATACTCTTTCAAGTTCCCTAACAACTCAAACATTCTAGCATTTTCTTCCATCAACCAGTACAGATGCCAGCTTTTGTCAATGAAGACTTGCCACCATCATTCAGACGGGGGCTCTACCCCTCTTCTAACACACAGTATTCTGTTAAATGAGCGATTTATCAGGCCTCAAGTTTTATCGAGCCATGAGGTTAGGCTTCGCTTCTCACAATTTAGTATTACTTTAGGTTTGTTTGGTCCTGCTCACTGATTCACACGTGCTACTTCTAACTTTCCGTATCATTTGAAAACTCCTTTTAACCAGGGACAGCACACATTCTCTTCCTCTGTAGTAAATGGCACATTTAACTAGACCTACTGGTGCATAGGGTTACACTACTTCCAAAGCATGTCCAACACATAGTAGGACATACATGATCACCACAACCCTGGAGAAGAGGTAGGCAGGCTGAGAACCATCAACCCACTTTATAGATACGGAACAGACTTGGGAGAAACTAATCTCTCTTGCCCTGTATCTTGCTTTCCCTCCCTCCCTCCCTCTCTATCTCTCTCTCTCACACACACACCCACACACACACACACACACACAGTTAGTGGTAGGTCTAATACCAGCCCTTTTGCCTGCCCACGCACTATATTAAAACTCCCTTTGCCTTGCATAGCTCTCAACAAGCCAAAGTTTTCTAAGTGTCTGTGACTAAAAAGTATTTTGCAGTTCATGAAGTCTCACTTGTTAAAAACAGTAGTCCTCAGGCAAGGGCTAGTGGAGAGAAGCCAGTCATGGGTGCACAGTAGCCGGGACGAAGTTACCGGTTGACTAGGAGGTGGGAGAGACAGACAGACCTACTCAGTCATTAAATGTTTTGCTATATAAAGTACTGCAATAAAACCGTATTCCTTCTCCTTCCCAGCTTTGCTGCACCCCATTCTTTGTCCACTGAAGGTTCTTTCATATGTTGAATGCATACTTAAAATAGAATTTTAAAAAATCAGTGTAAGTTTGGGGCCCAATAAGTAGTTTGGTAGGATCTAAATCAAGTTATAGATTTAAAGGAACATTAAGAAGAAAATTACAATGAGTACAGTGTTAGTCCAGAATTGTTTAGGGACTAAGGGCCTCTGACATCAAATGGATACCACACAGGTAGAACAGAAGTCATTTGCCTTTGAGATGGAGAAAAGTCATGAGGTAAAAAGTGCAAAGGGCTTGGGTTCAAACTTTGGCTTCTCCCTCTTTGAGGACCTACAAAATATGTCTCTGCAGGCCAAATACTGGGAATGGGCACGTTTTTGTCTTTACCTTACAAACATCAACTTAATGTGTTTGAGTTTTTCTTTCTTTTTTTTTTTTTTCCCTTTAAAATGAGAGAAAGAGAGTGAAAGAGCACAAGCTGGCGGGGAGGAAGGGCGCGGAGAGGCAGACGGAGAAGCAGACTCCCTGCTGAGCAAGGAGCCTGATGCAGGGCTCGATCCCAGGACCCTGGAACCATGACCTGAGCCGAAGGCAGACGCGTAACTGACTGAGCCACCCAGGCACCCCTGAGTTTCTCTTTATACTGGCTACTAGGAATTGTCAAACTTCCTACCCACTGATAAGCAAAATGAAAATGTCTAACAAAACTCACTCCCGACGTCATCTTTTCTCTTGTATTTTTTTTTTATTGAAGTATAAACGAATGTTATATTAGTTTGAGGCGTACGACATAGCGATTCAACAACTCCGCACATTATGCTGTGCTCACCGCAAGTGCAGCCACCGTCCGTCTGCATACACTACTATAAGCCCACTGACTGTATTCCCGATGCTGTGCCTTTCATCTCCATGACTTCCTCATTCCTTAACTGGAAGCCTGGGCCTCCCTCTCCCCATCCCCCCACTTCCCTCCCCTCGTTCACTTGCTCTTACTCCCTTTTCTCAAGTCATACCTTCGTGGGGAGAAAAAAATCTTATTTTGCTAAATGTCTATTTGTAAGTATTTCAAATCCACTGGGGAGGGATTAAGTATCAAGTAGCCGCAGGAAATCACAGCAGTGGCTACCATAAATACATTAGTGCTTACTACGTGGGGGCTCTGTTCTAAGCCCTTGTCATCTCTCAGCTCACTGAATACTCCCACCAGCCCCACGGGCGTGAAGCTCCGTAAGGCCTGAAGCCTTGCCGTGGTGCTCTGCACTGTTCTGATCACACCACACTATCAGAAAAATCTGAGCATGCACCCCAAATACATGCATTTACAAGTCATGTACCTGCAGTACCCTAATTTATAATACACAAAAAAATTTCTGAAGAGACTTTTCTAAAAAACCCAGAAATTGACTCCCCCTCCCCCGCCCGCCAAGCACTCCACAAATGACCGGTCTTCATTCTCTGTTTTCAAAGCCAGGGCTCTATGAAGAGAGTCCTTTGTCCTTCCCTGGGTTGTGGAGAAAATCAGACACAAGGGCAGGTATGTAAAGTGCCTCGTATCTCATGAGTACCCAAGAATGTTTTCCTCCCCACACAAGTGAAAATAAAGTAGCACTGAAAAAACAAACATTTTTTAACTTCTATATTCAGTTTAATGGTTGACACAGAGTTTAAAAGTTAAAACGCTGGAGAGATTAAACAAGAAAAGGACATAATGGTTGCTTAGAAAAGTGGGAGAAGGGGATGAAAAAAGAAAACCCAGCTTCTGTGGACACCGCCTTTGACCCGATAGAATAAAGATCACTAACACCTGTGGAAGGAGAAACCAGAGTCTAAATGAGACTGGGTAAAGAGCAGAGAGAAAGCCCGGGAAGCACCGTGCCCATTACCCTGCCCATCCTGGCCTGCCAAGATTCGCTTCTTCCCTTGTTGGCCCCCAACATCTTACACACGGTTCCGGCTGCCACAACATATTTGGGATTTCCCCAAGTGACGAAGGGAAGGATTACAGAGATGAAACCAGCCTGCCTGAAACCTTCAGACAGAAAGGCCAGACTGGGCTTCTCCCTCCGCGCCCCCTGCAAGCTAACAAACCACACAGGGAACAGAGGCGGCTGACCTGGAGGGACTGCTTTTACCTCCCCAAGCCCAGCAAGGAGAAGACTCCGGGGGACTTTCTGGCTTCTTCTTCCACAGCTCCTGGGAGACCAAAGCAGGCCTGTGTCAAGCACCGCAGAGCCCGGCTCTCCTTCTGGCCTTGCCCAGGGGCGCCACGCTCAGGCTCGTGGCAGACAAATCTCCGTAGCACATCTCCACCTCAGTGCTCCTGGCATTGCGCAAGCCACGCTTTGCTACGACACGCAACAAGCAGCAAGGCCAGGGACCCAAGCCATGGTGCATAGCAGCACCTGCCAGTCCCTTGGACTGTGGAAACCCCTCAAGGGTCAGCAGGGACAGGGAACTGGAGGAGGCGAAGACAGGCCACACTGACCACACACACAGTCTGACACAGCAGGTAGGAGCCTCCAGAGAAAAGCCCGTGGATTTGTACAACGTGAAGTCTCCTAGCTGTAGCACCCAACTCCGTGTTTCAGTAGCTTCGCCTAACCTGTATACTGAAGGCATGGACACTGGAGCTTCAGACGTAGTCCAGTGACTCCGCAGAGTCGTGGACTCTTCCAGAACAGAGCACAAGGCACTATCAGCGGCTGGTACTATTATGCACCTACAGCATGCATCTTCCACCAAGAGGTGTCGATCACGGCCATGTTTTAAACCCTTCTCAGTAACTGACAACTTGCCCAGGTCTCCAAGGGCAGACGACTGCTCTTTGGTTCCACAGGTGGACAAGTTTTGAAACATACTGTACCTGAACTTTACTGTACCAGTACTGAACAGACTTGCTCCTGGGACACAGTAGGTACCGATAAATGCTTGCTACACCCACAGAATAGCCGCCTGAAGAATCCAACCACAGCGTGAATGAATACAAGTAGAGCAGGCATTCAGCAGGCCAAATCATCGCTACGGATTTCTTTCCCACATTAAGTATACTACCAAATTATATATGTAAAGGCAAATTTTCCTCCTTCACCCAAGAGATAAAAAAAAAAAAAGTTTCTATAATTAAGGATGATTTTTTAAATTGCAGGCAATGTAGCAAAATGAATATTAACACAGATCTGAAACACTCTAAATAGTTATTACCAAATCAATTTCAAAGCATTTCAATTTAGCAGCAAGCAGGGCAATATAGGGGGCAACAAAGCTGGATTAGCATAAAATCAAAAGGGCAGGATTTACAACAAGTTAAAAATGAAAATAAAATACAATTAATTCCTCTTTGTAGGCCTCTCTCCACATCTGATCACCTCCCTTGGGATACGAAGTCCAGGAAATAAAAGGAACAAAAGGTCTCTAGCTACCTCTGAAATCAATTTCATTTTACAAGCCCAGGAGGGAGTCAAGTCGAGGCACGGGAAAAGTCAGCCCGCGATAAACTTTGTTTTAATATCCTAAGCAACCGGCCAGAAAAGCAAACATTATCAAACTCTAATAAGCACCAGCAGGATACTAATCCAGTACCCAGTAGTTCCTGCAAGCCACTTTTGCAGGAGAAATGTTTCTGTGAAGGTATTCCCTTGCCTAAGTTTATACCTGCCTTCCAGCTTCAAAGGGAGAAAGAGCAAACGCAAGCCACACCCTACCTCCCCACCAGAGAAAGGGGAAAGGCAACAGAAAGAGCCAAAATTCTTTACCCTTTTCATATTCTGAGCACTTAATCTCCTGAAAGCTATCTGGCCTGGTGGAATGTGGTGGCTCACCCGCTGGGAAGCTGGGCAGGTGAACAACACACCTGCTCTGTGTGCGACACAGGCCCAGTGGGGGAGATGTGGACACCATCCACTCGGAATACCCCTCCTCCTTCGTGGGGCTGGCCTAACACCAGCTCTCAAAAAGAAACAGATCTGGGATACTACAAAAGTAATTTGGAGATTATAAATGCCAGCAGGTACAAGCAGATAGTAGAGAAGGGCCTGGAAGGGACAGGTGACTAACTTTTAATGGCCTCTTAGCCAGAATTTTTCTAATTGTTACCTTGTAAGTCCTTCTCCTGGGCATATTTATTATTAATACATAGGAAGGATTTTTTTTTTTTTAATCTTGATAGGAAGACTGGGTTTTGTTTCTCCTCATCCAATATCCATTCCCTTTCTTCCTAAATAGAGCAATAATCCATTTTTTTAAACATACACACACAATACTGACCACGATATGGACACAGATAAAAACTACACAGTATGTTTAAATCAAAAAGTGCTTGTTAAAACCCACTGCTTTCAGTGATGCTTTTTAAAAAATCAGACTGGGGAGCACCCAGGTGGCTCAGCTGGTTAAGCAGCCAACTCTTGGTTTCAGCTCAGGTCATGATATTGGGGTCCTGGGATCAAGCCCGACATCAGGCTCCACGCTCAGCAGGGAGGCTGCTTGAGGATTCTCTCTCCGCCTCTCCCTCTGCCCCTCCCACCACTCACATACTCTCCATCTCTAAAATAAATAAATCTTTTTAAAGTAAATAAATAATCAGATTGGCTTTCATACACATTCTAGTGAGTACACCTACTTAGGTTTTTTTCTAAGCTGAGATTAATACAGTTTACAATTTCCATTTGTTAACAGTTGGAAGCAAGTTTATTCAAAGGAGTGTCACTAAGAAAAAATGTATTCTCAGGCATGGAGGAAACACCGATTAAAGCCACTTCTTTGCAAAGCTTTCCTTTTAGAGCCAGTTATTAAGAAGCTACTTTATGCTGATTGGGTATAGTTCCACATTTAGAAGGTCTTCACACTGCAAATTTAAAAAATCAGACACTAATTTCTAGGTAATAATGCCAATGATTTTAATATGTCAAGAGTAGAAAATTTTACTTTCAAAATATATGTATTTGTAGGGAATTCAGTTACGCCCATCCAGCTGAGACAGTATTTGTACATGACAGAATTATTATACTCCTAAAGAACATTTCAAGAACTGGGACCTCCTGAAATAGGATGAAGTGGGACTCCCCTCTGTGTAACACAGTAAAGTTGGAACAGAGGGCACGGAGGTTCTGCAAAGCCCTGACTGACCTCTACACAAAGAGACTGGAAGGGGTCCAATAAATTCTTCAAATGGTCATGATTCTGTCCTTTCTCCCACTAAGCCAGCCATTCCTCAAAGGAAAATCCTCTTCAGCTGCAATGCATCAAAACCAGCAGAAACAGAACACAGGAAGGGTAGTCCGTGGCAGCCCCGAGAAGGCCATGTGACCATGTGGGAATACGACCTTCCCTACATGGTATCTGTTGGGCAAAAATATGTAGATTAAATATAATCACCCTGATGGAAATCAGCTTACATATTAAGACGAGGGCTAGGGGGGTGCCTGGGTGGCTCAGTCGTTAAGCGTCTGCCTTTGGCTCAGGTCATGATCTCAGGGTCCTGGGATCAAGCCCCGCATCAGGCTCCCTGCTCTGCAGGAAGCCTGCTTCTCCCTCTCCCACTCCCCCTGCTTGTGTTCCCTCTCTCGCTGTGCCTCCCTCTGTCAAATAAATAAAATCTTTAAAAAAAAAAAAAAAAAAAAAAAAAAGAGGGCTGGGAATTTCTAAGGATGGGTTAACACTATTTGAAATTTCCCCCAGGTGCCCTAAATAAACAGTACTAATACTGTACATGCAGCTCTGAGCCCCGTGTGGGTGCCGGCAGCCCCCCCAAAGCTCGTCACACCGCGCCAACTGTGTGCATTTGTCACCAGCCCGCCCCTGACACCTTTGCCGCCCCAACCCAAGCTCTAGGGGTGGACACATCTGAAACAACTCGAAATGGAAAATTCAATGGAAACTTCTTCCCCCTCTCCCCAGAGCCTGTGGAATTTAGCATATGGATCCTAACCGGCCTATACCAAGCAGCTGCCAGGCCTTCCAAAGCAGGAAGCCAAGGTATCTTCACCTTTATCTTTGCCCACTAAGATCACTGTGTTCTTGAATATTTTATTCTGTTAAATATTTAAGATGCCTAAAGGCTGCCGTTCCCAGGCTACACCTTATAAAAACAGTCATGTTCCTCAGGTGGAGAAAGCACACACCCTACCCCCAGCAATCACAGAACCACAACTGAGTCAAGATCCCCGCTCCGTGAGGAGGCTGTGAAACCTACGGACCCCGTATTGATTGAGGAGGAAGCGCTCTCCCTCCCCGGCCCCCCCACTCCTGCCTCTTCAAAGAGCTGTGGCTACCAGCTGCCCAGAGAGGAAATACCTGCCTTTCCTCCTTCCCCTCCCTACCACACCCCCCATGTGTCCCTTGGCGACAGGTTCTAGTTCTGCACGTCATGGAAGGAGAGCGAACAGAGGAACATTGTCACCAGCACAGAGCTCGCTTCTCAGCCACCTACAGTCCTTACTCCCTGCCAGAGACCAGCTAAGGCACTGAGAAGCACCATCTCCAAAGCTGGGGGGACTTCATTTCCTCACGACTCCCACTTCATCTCAACTGTCACCGTTTTTATGTGAAGCTGAGCCAAGGGAACTTGTCTTTCTGAAGCCAAGGAATGAAGGACAGCCTCAATGACATGAAACATGTCATTTAACTTGAACAAGACACAGCTTACAATACAGCTGACATTAACAGACGTGACAATGTCAACTTGGAATGGGAATCTTGCATATCTTCTTTAGAAACCAGCTAAACATTCCGTCCTCCGATGCGACGTGACGGTGGCAACAATTCTTTTTTCCTTAATTTTTCATTCCCAACACCACGCCAGGAGCCCAGCAGACAGCCAGAATAATATAAATGAGAGCCCCCCCCCCCCCCGTATGGAGACAAAAATAATAAAACAAGGTCAAGTAAATTGAAGGAAAACATTGAGGTGCTACAGAGAGCATGTAAATAGAGGGACTAAGCGGTCTGGGATTGGATGGATGTATTCAACCAAGTTCTCATTAAAAGCCTTGGTATCCCTGCAGCTCAATCTTTCCTTTGACAAGACAGAAAACCAAACCGGCAACTTTTCTTTCCCCTCTTTAGAATACTTTTAAAATTGCAGCACTGTATCTCAATAAGAGAGAGAAAGTGGGGAGGCGGGGGGAGAGAATGAATGTATGAGGGTCCTCTTTGGTCACTGAAAAAGGTTCTGTCACAACAAGACACTGGCTTGGTCATAATCAGAGGCATGCAATGCCGATGCCAGATCATATAATGAAGAGAGAAAAGGCTGTCCAAAAAACCGTGCAGCACTGAACTCCTTGAAGGCAGGAGGAGAGGACATTTCAGAAGAGTAAATGCCGTCAGGGGAGTCGCCTGGCTGTCGCAGAACCCCACAGACCCGGCAGTGGAGGACAGCTCAGAGAAGGCGTGAGGACAGAAGTAACACCGGGAAAAATTATCTGGACTAAACGGCAGGTGGAGAAGCAGAGTGAGGTGGGAAGAGGAAATCAGCAGAATAAGTGAAAGCATTGTAAATCTGCTACGAAAACCTCAAGCCACCACTTTAATGCAAGGTCCAGAACCAGCTAATATCTACGGAGACAGATGGTAGACTACCGAATGAGCAAGGCTGGGGGTGTAGGGGGAACAGAATGTGACTTCTAATGGCTACGGGGTTCTTTTGGGGGTGAAAGGTTCTGAAATCGGATTGTGGTGATGGCTGCACAACTCTGAACAGACCGAAAACAATTCGGTGGTTTAAATGAGTGAATATTATAGTATGTGATTGCATCTCAATAAGATGACCAAAACTGAACAAAACAAAAACCTACCGGAGAGGCTGATCCAAGTGAAAACTGAGGGCAGAGGCGGCCGTCCTTATGCGAAGGGCCCCTGAGAAAGCTACAGTGAGGCCTATACCAGGGAGCCCACCACCCAGCCCCAGTGATCTCACAGATCTTCTGAGGCAACCTCCAAAATATAAAGTGCATGAACCTGCAACTTGGTTTTGCAAATTACACTTGAAGTAGCAGGTGAATGAAGGAAATAAGCTCAAATGTCATTCCCTTTGATTACATACTAATGTGGAAATAAGTGGGGTTCAGGCCCTACTAGAACGTAAAATATCCCGCAAAGACATGTGCGTAAGTCAGAAAAAGGGAAGCAGCTGAATGTTCAGTAGAGCACCAATGTTACACAGCAGTCCAGGAGCAGAGGAGGCCCCGTACAATCCACCCAGCAGTCCCACACGTCTGTTATCTGAAAGGTGCCACGCTGGACACCTGAGACACACAGGTGCACAACCCCACCTTCAGAAACGGAAAGGCACTCTGTCTGGGAGAGGATGTGAAAAGTAAGGGCTCTTTTCCCTGGTTGATTCTAATGTGTACCCGAGGCCAGAATCTACTGAAGGAATCAGAATCCTTACTTTAACAGAGAACGAAAGAAGTGTGCAAAGAATTCAAATGTTATGCATGTGTTGACCTAGCTAAGCACCCTAAGAGTCGGGACTAGAATCTGTGTCTCCTGATCCACAGGTCAGGACAACCAAACCTACTGGTGTGAGTGTGGGTGTGTGGGGGCACAGGGTGGACATCCTTAGAAAATTCTGGCCTCAAAAACAGCGGTCAGATCCCATGAAAAGAAACTAAAGAACAAACACCTGGAAATAAGTGAAGAAATAAATGACCTTGCGATTGGGCTGGGAAGACGCCTCGAAACGCAGGGATTTTATTGCCCGGTTCTATGCCCTAGTGGGACCAGATGCCCAGCAAATGGAATTAATCGATGAGGAGGTAGGATTTTGTAACTTCACAGGTCCGGTCTGATCAGGAAATTTTTTCACCCAATGAGCCCAGGGTTATAAAAAATAAACACCAAGGAACGTAAGAGCGGAGGCTTCATCCTCTCGGCTATCCGTGGGGCCTGTGCAGTCTGCAAAGAGCAGGGCGGCCCGGGCCGACCAACTTCACAGACCACACTAAAATCTTCTGAAGAAGTGCCTGGTGAACGCTCTGGCCGACGTGCATCGAGCCGTCCCATTACCGAGCCGTGTGCTTCTTACCTATAATTCCACTGTCCTTGCTTTCCAGGGTGGAACTAGGGCTGCTAATGGTCTCACAGGGACTTTTGTTGGCTGCCGTCTTGCTGACACAGCTATTCAAGGTTGAGCAGGGGCTATCGGTGCTAGGAGATGCGGTGCTGCTTGTTAGTGTGGAGCAAGGACTGATGCCTTGGCTCAGAGCTGTGCACTGCAAGACGAACGGAAGGAGGAGTTAGCGCGGCTTCACACAGGACGCTTCTACACAGTCTTTTGTTTCTGACGCTAAAGCAATAAACTAAAAACAGGAACATGGAAAACAGTTTTTTTTAAAGTGAGACGGCTTCATACATATATATGCGGCCTTCCAAATTTTAAAAGAGAAATCGCTCTTCTGTCCCTTTCCCCTGATTTTTTTTTATTTATTAAAAGGGCAGTCTTAGAAATAATTTAGTGGGAACGCACATTCGTAAAATAGAAATAGCAAACAGGCAGACTTCCTTTCATTTAAAGTCTGCAGAAGACAAATGGGTTCTTTGACCTCTGTACGGAAAACCTGGGAACTCTGTTTTTGTAATGTTTCACGAGCATTGCAGCCTGATTCAATTCCTGAAGATTTATGGGCTCTGCTCGCAGAGCCAGGGGGCTGGTGGCCACCGCCATCTCAATCAGTGCGTGACACCCTCGCAGAGGCCCTCCGCAGAGGGGCGGGAGCTCTGGCCCCTCACTGCCATGCACACGTTACCCATCTCCATCCTGAAGCAGCAGGCTGCTGGGTCCCTAGAATGCGGAACGCTCTCCCATGCACAAACCATTTGCTCGCATCTTATTTTGTCTCTGCCTCATCTCCTACAAATCTTTTCCTCATCCCACTGACCCTCCAAAATCTCAACCCTAAAAAAACGCACAGGAAAGCACATCCCAAAGCAGCCAGCTGAGAAGAATTGGTGTTACAAAGATAAAAGGAGTATCCTTAATATGGGATTCTTTCAGCCACTTAAAGTCATTCAGCTACTCTTCCCTGGGTGGTGACTTGAAGGTTAACATGAATATTTTCTTGAGTTCCGCACCCTTCCGCCTCGCCCCACCTCCCCACTGCAGAAATCACAAACTGTTGAAGTAAATTTCAATACACAACAGCCCAGACTCCTTTGACTGAACAATGACTCCCCCACGCAGGGACGGGGAGAAGACAGGTTATGCCTTCCTTCATGCATACTCTGAGCAGGTATGATATGCAGTGTCTTCCTTGGGCATTACCATGGTCTCATTGTTTCCTTCAATGGTTATGTGTGTGGCACTTGGGATCCCTTCTCCCAGTAAAAATCCCAGCCTTGTCAACAGTTCTTGAGCTGCCGGCGAACAGCTCGGTTCATTATCGGCCTTTGCTTCTGGAACAAAGAAAGAAAACAATGAAGATGCCCCTCTGGGGAATTTCAGTTTTGCATCTGGAGGAGCTCGCGCTACAGCTGCTTGTCTGGTGCTTTTGTGTATTTTCATAAAATGCACAAAGTTTGACAATGCTGCCTGTCCTCTAGCAATACATTCTAATTAAGAGGCTGTGACAGGTTAAGAAAACAGTGGAAGAGAAACTCCAAGTGCAAAGAGTGAAATATTTGACCTGAATCAGAACACAGTGTGATTATACGATAGCAATTTCTATTTCCACAGCATGTGAAAAATGGGTACACCTCAGACACCAGAGGCAGAAAGAGGCCTGCCTTTCATCTTAACTCTCCAAGAGGACAGGGTGGCCAATGCCCACAGGAGGCGGAGATAAAGTTAAACCCTAGTGGCATGCTGGCAGAGCCCCAAGCTACTTAAATGTTGGGGTAAAACTGAAATCCAAGCTCTCATTAACCAAAACATGGGCAGGACTACTTTGGCGGGTTTCCACAGCCACAGCCAAGTCCAAACCAGGACTCCAACTCAAGGGTCAATCGTCAGGAATCCACTCTGAAACAAAGATTTTAAATCCCAGCGAAATGTGTCCCAAGAGACAAAGCCCAGTGATACACTCTGCTGTTCATGCGGAGATGGAGAGAAATCAGGGTGTATTCTCTGAATACTCCACGGTAACGCTGGATGCATGGTTAACCTGAAGGTCACAGCGCATGCTTGCAACCTTTTCCTTCTCTGGCCTCCCCTAAGAAGCTGCTCATCTTGCTTTTTGCACTTAAAAGAATTCTGTTGTTGGGTTTAAATGTTGAGCTATAGGTTAACCTTGTATCCAAAAGCCTAAGGGAACTTAATGAAGGCCGATGAAATGATACATCATTCTAACACCTCTCATGTATTTTTAAATCAGCATCCATCAGGGAATGAAATAACGTATAAAGCATACCCTGCTTACAGAAGTTTGAACTTAAGAACAATATGCAACCTGTAATATACTCACTCATCTTAATGTTTTGTTCTTTTTTGTTAATCGTCTAGAGACGAGACCCATACATTGATGAACCAGTTTTTCCTAGATGTGGAAATCTGCAGATAATAAGTCTTAGAAATACAACATGAGGAAAGAACAAAATAGCAGTGTTACCTTTGAGCTACAGTACCACCACCAAAGTTCAATGCTAACGTTGCCTTTTGTAAGGAACCGCAAAATCAAAACCAGTAGAGCTGAGAAGACCATTTGTATTATCCTCACTCACATACCAGTTTTGCTCAGTCATGCTCCCAGGATAGCAGCTACACGGGAAACCAGGCTGGCTGTATCCTCAAGGAAGGAAAAGCATCCCGCCCCTTGCTTACTCTCAAAAGCTCCCAATGTTTGCACTAAGAACTGTGGTTTGCCAGCTTGGATTTTTTTTTTTTTAGTTGCTCAACAAAACTGCAGGGGTAAAATAACCAAGGCTTGATTGTTCTGGGTTAAGAGAGCCCACATGTTTCTGGATCATCTGTGTTAAACTCGTACCAGGAAGGGGCAGTGGCTCTAAGCCAAAGGGGTAAGAGAGCACCCCGGGGCAGGTCAACCACACCCAGAAGGCCACTCTACAAAAGGTCCCTTCCCACCAGAGAGTTCCACCATATTTTCATTCCCAAAGTACTTGGGCATTGGGAAAAGCAGGCAGGAACCAAACCAAATCAGCAAAACCCAGGCACACCCAAGGGCTGAACCACTTCAGAACAGGATCAGTCCCACCCTCCCTCGCCCCAAGGCTCAGGCAGGGCAGCTCTTTTATCTCAGGGGGCAGCTGGACCAGAGGGAGCCAACAGGATGCAGATGGCAAGAGGAAGAAGCGGGTAAGGGGGCGAAACTCAGTAGTTTCTCTACTCCACACCTCCCTTTCCTTTCGACACAATCTCTATACTGCTCCCCAACCGTGAATGTGCCCCTGAATGTCTAGCTCCTGGTTCAACCTGAAACTCCAGGGAAAGCGCCAGAAACACTCCCAGTTGGCAGCAGCTGTGGAGACACCCAGAGCTTGGCTGCCACAGAATTTACCGTGACAACAAATGAGGCCACAGCCCGTTGTTCACATGGGGCTCACTCTGAGACCCTGCATCCCACATAGGTCCCTGGGGAATGGGGTGCCCCCTTAGGAGTCACTGCTACCTCCACATTGTGTCCGCAGACACCCCAAATTGCCAAGGTTTTCATTAAAACATATATATTTATGCAAAGACAGCTGACTCCTCATTCAAACCTCCCCCCTTCAGACGAGTTGGGAGCTGTGGCAATTCCCAGGTTTAATGTCTGAATTGACAGGACACTCCCCCAAGCTCATGATCAACTTGTTCTCTTAACCATTCAGTCTGTACTTGGATGCCACCAAAGTTCCAAAACCCTACCTGGGTTCCGAATGCTTGAACAGACGTTCTTTATTTCAGGTTTAGCAACCAGTAAGTCACTGCAATTTCATTTTGTCCAAAAGCTTCCCAACTGTCTTTTCACATTATTCTCTTTTCTCAAATGTCATTCCAGTGACCTTCCCCTCAGAAGCCCCCTTCAGTTTGAATCCCTTAATCCACGTCAAGCTGTCCACATTTCCCCCTGCCTAACGTACACAGCTTTCTCTCTCTGAACTTTTCATTCTGGCAGAAGGACCCCTGGGTGAAGAGTGACAGTGCCATTTTGGGAGAGATGAGTTGCCTACAAACTCACACTGATACACTGGACTGTGAAATTAAAATGCATTTCTACTTCCACAGTCGATCACCAAATACTGAGATTTGAACAGTCAGATAAGATTTTCTTAGAGCTCATTCTTACTGCAAAATGACCCCCTAAACCAAAATCCAGTGGGATACTCTAAATGGAAAGTATTTTCATTCGTGTAGTTAATATTAAATCACTCATCAATAAAAAGTGTACCTTACCCAAAACCAGCAGGATAAGAACTGGAGAGAAAGACATCATCTCTTAGCAACACTTTACATCTCCTGAATTTAAATATCCAAAGAATTTATGATGGCTGTATTTGGAGCTGAAAGAATAACTTCCTGGGAATCCATTAGACAAGTGGAGAGTGATAATCCTTCCCAGTAATGTTTTCATGGAATCCTCAATATCACACCATAATGGAATAATCAAGTGGAGAAAAGCAAATGGAATTTCTTGGGTCATTTCCTGTCTCTTTCTAACTAATCACACTCGGACTTGCAGCACCAACCCTCAGGTACAGTCCATAAACTGACCAGCTCCTCAATTACTGCCATCATAAAGTCAAATCCATTTGTGCCCCTTATAACCATCCCCCCCATCCTTCCCTACAGTCTCAGAAGAAAGGACTTCTCTCTATCAAAGCTCTTCTGGACCACTCAGTGTGAACCTCTTTAACCTTCAATTTCCTCATGAGGGAGTGGCCATAACCACTTCTTAAAGGTTGTGAGAAAAAAAAAAAAAAAAAAGGTGAGAAAATACCTTGTACACCAAGCATCTTTAAGATAAGATGCTATATCAAAGTTGGTCATTATTTATACCAACTCTAACACCAAGAGCCCACTTTCTCACTATTATTTCATTTTCTGGTTTCACAGATTCCTGTCTATATTCAATGTGTTTATATTTCTCTTACCTAACAAAAAATAGTTTTTTGTTTATGACTTTTCTGCCTTAAGTAACTTTTTTTGAACTCATTATTCCTTCAAGACAATAAATTTCCTCCTTTTTCTAATTATCGAACTGTTCCCACTTGGCCCACACTTACTGCCTTTTTTTTTTTTTTTTAAGATTTTATTTATTTGACAGAGAGAGACACAGCGAGAGAGGGAACACAAGCAGGGAAAGGGAGAAGCAGGCTTCCTGCCGAGCGGGGAGCCTGATGTGGGGCTCAATCCCAGGACCCTGTGATCATGACCTGAGCTGAAGGCAGACGCTTAACGACTGAGCCACCCAGGCGCCCCGCACACTTACTGCTTTCATTTCTCATCTCATCATTCTCTCTTCTTAAAGTCCGACTCTGTTAGAACTGTGGAGGTCCCTGGGGATGACCAAAGATCATTCTATCAAGAGAAGCCCTTTCTCTGCTCTCATCCTCCTCAAACTCTAGGAGCTTGGACACTGTTGGCAATGTTCAGCCATTTACTACCATGTGATCTTGAGCAATTTACTTAATAACAGTTTCCAAAATAGTACTTCTGAATTGAGTCCGTTAAATGAGACACAGCCTTGATGGATGTTAATCCTTTCCTCTGCTTCTAAATGTCCATGACCTGCTTCTTGCTAAACTTCTTGCCCTCCCTGACTTCTGTTCACAAGCCATTTTCCTATTTCTTCCTGACTGCTCCTTCTCCTAAGGCACCTTCCCTCCTTGATTCTCCAAAAATAGTATTTATAGAGGAGCATCTACCCATGAACCTGAGCTGACTGCCATTAATTGACTTCTAGTCCTTACTTAATACAAAAACGTACTTATCACACAAGTTATCTTTAAGCTCTCCATCCCATTCACCCTATATTGAAACTGTATCAACCTTACTATTTCCTCTTTCAAAATGTCTCCTGAATTAGCCTCTTTCTTTCCAGTCATACTGCCACTTATCAAGTCCTCATCCCCTCAAGTCTAGATAACTATCAGACTCTGGACCAATTTTCTCATCTCTTTTTTTTTTTTCTCCCTGTCTTCCTTTCCCTCCTCACAGCCAGTGGTTCTCAAACTTTTTGTCTCAGGTTTACTCTTAAAAATTGAGAACTCCAAAGAGCTTTGGTATATGTGGGCTATTGATATTTATCATACTAGAAATTAAAACTAAGAATTTTTAAAATCTCGGGCGCCTGGGTGGCTCAGTTGGTTGAGCGACTGCCTTCGGCTCAGGTCATGATCCTGGAGTCCCAGGATCGAGTCCCACATCGGGCTCCCTGCTCAGCAGGGAGTCTGCTTCTCCCTCTGACCCTCCCCCCTCTCATGTGCTCTCTCTCTCATTCTGTCTCTCAAATAAATAAATAAAATCTTAAAAAAAAAAAAAGAATTTAAAAAATCTCTATTACTTCATTTTAAGTTCATAAAACCTACATGTTAAACATTTTTAACAAAAAATTTTTTCAAAGATTTAATTTGTAAGTAATCTTTACACCCAACATAGGGCTTGAACTTATTTATAACCCTGAGATCAACAGTTACATGCTCTACCGACCCAGCCAGCCAGGGGCCCCCAAAATATTTTCAATTTAAAAAGTTAAGAATAGCATTGTTTTATACTTCTGCAAATTCTTTTTAATGTCTGATTTAAATAGAAGACAGCTAGATTTTTCATGTCTGCTTCTGCATTCAATCTGTTGTGATATCTTCTTTTGGTTAAAGCATGTGAAGAACTGTGTGGTCTCAAAGACATATGCAGATGGGAAAGGGAGGAGCCTTCTCAAATACAGATTCTCTTCTTTGATACCGCACCAAAATTTGACAAGTAGCAATTTCTTAAAGGTTAGCTCTACTCTTGACTTTGAATCTGTATGAATACACTTTTTGTACTCTGTTACAATAAAAAGTCAATAGTCTGTTACAAGCGTCAAATGAATTTTTACCCATGATTTTTTAACATCATGCACTGAGTAATTTGGAAAATATTGGTTTTGCAGATCTTGCAAGTGCTGACACATTTTATTATATAATACCAAAATATCACATTAATATCACCACATCTCAAATGAAAAGTCCTGAGAAGCCAGCAAGCTCAAGGTAACAGATACAAATTCCCAAAAACCTAAGTTTTCACTTGGTCAAATTTTATCATTAGCAAGGAATCCCTGTCAGTTTGTTTTAATTGAAATGACACACTCATTTTGTTCCTTTTTGAGAAAATGTGTGTCAAATACCCAATTCTGAATAACCATGGTTTGCCAGTCATTCTTTCAAGTAAAAATGGTGTTCCATTAAAAAATTGGCTAGGTCAGCTTGCAATTAAAACAATCACACAAGGAGTTTTCTTTGAGACCACCATTACACTTCAGCATGCAGTAGAAGTGCTTTATGGAGACTTCCCCTTTCACCACACAGACTATTTAAAAGATCAGTCTAGGGTCAAGATTTAATAACCTTATTTTCAGTACTTTGTCAGGGACGTTACTCAGTGAGTTATTATTTTTAATGCTAGTGCATGGTGGTGCAAAATCCTATGCCTAGCTCTACCACAGCAGGTACCCCCACCTCAATGTGCACTAAGGCCTCAGTCTTACCAACAACTGCACCATCAGTGCAAATGTCAATGCAAGAGATATGGAAATATCTTCCTAATAATCATTACAAAAAGCGTTTTGACCTCACAGATCCTCAGTGAGGGTCTTGGGAATGCCAGAAGTCTACAGCCTATACCTTTTTTTTTTTAAGATTATTTATTTATTTGAGAGAGAGAGCGAGAGCCCAAAAGCGGGTAGGGTCAGAGGGAAAAGCAGACTCCCTGCTGAGCAGGGAGCCCAGGGGCTCGATCTCGGAACTCCGGGATCATGACCTGAGCCAAAAGCAGTTGCTTAACCAACTGAGCCACCCAGGCGCCCTACAGCCTATGCTTTTGAGAACCTCTGCTTTAAGTCTTCAATTGTGCTAAATTCTCCCTTTTCTTTAAAATCAATAAAAAGCCATTGCTGTATACACCTCTCAATCTATTAACTGATCTCTCATCTCCCCTTACCTGCTCAAAGCCTTGTGGCAAAAAGGCAATGGTCTATCCCCACCAATTCCATTTCCCTTTCGCCTACCTACAACTTAAATTCATTCACCTTCACTAGCCTCGTGAAACTGCCCTGGTAGGCACGGTAATGTTGTCTTTTTAAAAGGCCATCTCCTCATTTGATTTTCCTGTAATTTTGACCTTGCTAATCCTCCGTCCTACAAGGAGGAAAGTGGCACCTATCACATCAGGCACTCAGAGAGGAAATCCATAGTTTCCAGGATTGCTGTATGGTCTTGTGGGTTCTTCTATCCTTTCTCCGTCCTCTTCTCCCAGTGACCCTTTCCCTAGTCTGACACACCTCTCATTTCATCACATTCCCTCTAAACAAAAGTTCATACCCAGAACTCTTGAGACCCAGTCTGATTTTCTACCTGTTCAGTGGGCACTTCTGCCTAGATGTTCCATCAGCATCTCAAACTCAACGTGCCTGAAACTGAACTCAAACCAAAACAGATGGTTCCCTCTCTCTTAGTGCCCCTTGAATGTCGTCTCAAAGCCTTGAAGTCATCATCTTTGTCTCTTCTGGCTTCTAGGTCCATGCAATTTCTCAAGAATCTTCCTATTCCTCACCTCTTCCTTCCTGATCCTGTTCTAATTTGAGACCTTACTCTGTCTTATCTCACTGCTGAAACCTCTTCCTAACCATCTCCCTGACCCTAGTCTCTTTCCTGCTCCCACTGCATCCTATACTTCATTGTCAGGTAAATCTTAAGGTAATCAAATCCTTCCAACTCAGCTCCTCCATGGGCACCCAGCTTGGATTAGTCAACACTACTCCCCCCTTGCATTACAGTCACTCTGCATATACAGGTCTTTAATCCCCAATGAGACTCTAAGGTTCCATGAAGAAAGAACCTATGCTTGATAACCCATCTCAAATAGCATCCAAAATAGTGCTTTTCATAGCATCAGAATTAATATTTACTTAAGGAAATGCAGAATGAACGGATACCCTACCTCTGGTCTCTCTTCCATGGTACACATACCAAGCACATCCCCTTTCTGAACTTTCATCTAACTAAAAACTTAATCAACTATTAGTCAAATGGCATATCACCATTCTAAGAAGCTGGATGTCTGAAATTATAATCAAAAACATAAGGTGTATTTATTTAAACATATCTTAAAAAAAAGACACTCCTCCCAAGATAGCTTTGCATGTAATTATTGCTTCATATGTGTTAGTTTTACTTGCTAACTAGATTGCCAGAAGAAAAGTTTCATCATATTTTGAGACTGATCTTCACCAAGCAATGACTCATTAGACTAAAACTTTCTCACCCCTCCCCATCAAAGCTTGCTCAAGTAGCTAATGACAGATGGAAGCAAACCTAAATGGATTATGGTTGCCCCTAATTCAAAGAAATATAGCTGTGATCCTACAGTAATTGAATAATCCTAATTTATCTGTTGTTTTTTAAAATTTTCCCTTGAGGGGCGCTGGGTGGCTCAGTCGTTATGCATCTGCCTTCGGCTCAGGTCATGATCCCTAGGGTCCTGGGATCGAGCCCCACATCGAGCTCCCTGCTTGGCGGGAAGCCTGCTTCTCCCTCTCCCACTCCCCCTGCTGGTGTTCCTGCTCTCGCTATCTCTCTGTCAAATAAATAAATAAAATCTTTAAAAAATAAAAATTAAAAAATAAATAAATAAAAATAAAATTTTCCCTTAAGGCAGAGGTATTGTCTTGTGGGTAAATGACATTCTCCCCCTAAATAATACGTTGGTTTAGCAATAGGAAGCTCATTTGTGAAGAACATGTTCTGTATGACACACAGGTTATTGGAACTATTTGATAGAAAAAGGGGGATTGTATTTTGTTTGAGGAGCTCATTAAGTCACTCTTTTTTCCCCAGAGTAGAAAATGCTGTTTTTCCAAAATATTTTAGAATACTGAATAAAGTAGAATATATTTCTCTAAAGAGGTTTCCAGGTGAATGTAAACTTTAACAGATTGATTCTTCGCATATAATAAAAATATTCATCTGCCCATATCATACAAACCACTTTCCAGATGGCTAAAATATGCAAATTTGCATAAATACAATTACTTATAAATTAATGAACAAATTCAAAGTGCTCATTGGTTTTGCTTTGCTTTGATTTAAATTTGAAATAGCTAAGAATCAAGAATTTATGGAGCTAAACCATAAAACGAAGCAGCTTAGCCTGGGAAGGGTATTTCAAACATTTAGGAGTAACTTGATATTTCATGAGCCTATGGGAAATTTTGAAAGCATTTCACAAAGAGCTGTTTCCAATAGTTTGTTAGGCCGGTAAATACGGAAATGCTGTCATTGACAGCATCCAGAAAAACATCTTAAAGATTAAAAAGAAAATGCCCAAAGGAAATATGAAAAGCTAAGACAAAATTTTAAGAGTTAAAACTTAAGTGATGATGCTTGATATTCAACCCTAGACAGTAGGGTTTGTCTACCATACATTAGTGAATGCTTGGGTTAATACCCAAACTCAATTAGTTGTAGTTTGCTTCAGCCTCTCCTTTAGGTTCACTGACCTGGACATAAAATTTACACTTTAATACGGCAGATTTAATGAACCCTACTGAAACGTAAAAGATTCCCTGGGGATTACAAAACACACCATCCTTTACTAATTGTCCAGCTGAACTGTGTTAAGCAACCACTTTCTCATGAACCAGCAGATAACTGCCGGGGCTTCCACCACCATCACGGCTATCCACACGAGACCATATGCTTACGAACATGAACCATACCTCTTCCCCTTTTCCTGAACACTTAAAGGGAAAACGCACCCTATTTCTTAATTCTAGGCCAAACTTCCAGAAACTTCTGGTCTGTATTCAGAGCCCCGGTGGGTCGTAATTTCAGTCCCCGTGGACACAGACAATGCCACTTCTGGTCTGTATTCAGAGCCC